>NC_056730.1:437046077-437213577 GCF_019279795.1 Protopterus annectens
TGCCACAGCTGTTCCACATGTAATCGGCTAGTGATGGACTGCAATTCATGCACAGGCCATCAGCTGATCATGAGCATCACTTACAAAACACAAGTTGCTGCCTAAACAAAGCAGATGTACTTTTCCACATCCACCAGAGAGGGAGTGAGAGAGAGATAGACAGAGACAAAGTAAGAAAGGAAGGGGGTAGGAGAGTAAGAGCTAGTTTGTATCACACACTTACCAGTACTGAGTTTCTGACCCCTGCCTGACTATGTATTGCTATTACATTTTTATACAGTTATTGCATGCACCACAGAGCTTACATGTTGGTGAGCTGTCCAAAGGTATCTTTGAAGATGAGTGGCATCAGCAACAGTGATAAAGGAGGAATAAGGTAAGTGTAGAACATGTGCCTGTCCACAAAAGCAGGTATCAAGGAAGACACAACTACACTATCTCACTGACTCACACACATTATCACATTTGGCAGGGTCAGGATTAGAATTCCTAACTAACTAGTTTGCTACACTACAGTATTATGCAGGTATCACATGTGCCACAGAGGTTATCAGGCTGATATATGGGCAAAGGGTATGTCAAGGTGACTGACATCAGAAGGCATGCTGCAGTAGGGCAATGGGAGGTGTAGTGAGTGTTAATGGCTTCCAAATAATTAATCTACACACACACACAAACACACACATACACACACACACACACACACACACACACACACACACACACACACACACACACACACACACACACACACACACACACACACAGATTTGCCAGTACTGACATGCATGGGTTCATTGCTTCACAGGTGTGTAGTAGTTGACTGTGCCAGAAGGATTTACAAGGCTAGGCAAAGGGTATACCTTGGCATCAGGCCAAATGACAATGGTCTGCAGTGTGGCGCAGGGGTGTATTCCCTGGATTGACCCACACAGGTGGGTATTGTATTCACCATCCACTCATCTGGGATAATATTGTGGGTGGCCAGTGCTGTGCAATGCTTGCCATGTATGTGTTCTATATTCCATCACATGGACAGTGTCTGAGTTGTGCACATGTCCCACATGCATGTTCTGTGACATGTGGAAGTGTACCTGGGGTGTCTGGGGCATGTTGTGTGGACAGATTGTTATCATCTGATGTGGCATTCCTGACCTCATGTGGTGAGAATTGGCTATGGAACTGAGGTTGTGCCTGCACCTACATTGGCAGCATGATACAGGTATTCACTGGTGTTAGTGGCAACTGTTCATACAGGGCATGTGTATAAGGCATAGCATTTCCTTTGTGGGTTACATTTGCAGACTCTACAGTTGTTGCAGGCATCCAGTGTGGAACATAGCAAAGGAGCACTGTAAGCAATTATTTGCTTATTGTAGGGATGGAGCAGGGTGCCATGTCCTCTGTAGTCCACTGCAATCACACAGTGGTTACTAACTGTGGGCAATATGCAGGGAACTACGAATATAGTGGTTGTTGCCTAGCCAAGTGTGTTTGTGTATGAGACATGGGTAGAGAGTGTTCTCTGGGTAATACAATGGTTACCTATATTGTTCGCCAATCCATAATGTCACATGTAGAGGTATGGAATTTCTACACCAGCCTCTCTGCTGTTTGACATCTGTTGTGCTTGTAAGGTGGACATTGTGACATATAGTAGGTCCTCAATATAAGAAATTTGCAAAACCCACCTCACAATGAGTCCTGTTATTACACAATCACAGCTACCTCCACACAGGTTACTGATGATACACACACACACACACACACACACACACACACACACACACACACACACACACACACACACACACTTGACAGATTGCTACTACAGTGTAAAGCATTTATCGGACACATCATAGAGCTTCTAGGGCTAGCACTTCCCCAAAGGTGTATTTTAAGGTGAATGACATCAGGAGGCTTGCCAAAGTAGGGCAATGGAAAGTGTAGTGACTGGCCTCAAAAGCATTGATCCCTACATACACACACACACACACACACACACACACACACACACACACACACACACACACACACACACACATCACATACACAGTCTCACAGTTGCTATGTTTGGGATTAGCACTCCTACCCAGCTAATACATCACACGCATTACACAGTTATAGCACACAACACGGAACTTATAGGGATAGCTTTTCTCCAAAGGTGTATTTCAAGGTGAATGACATTAGCAGGCTTACCAAAGTGGTGCAATAAAAAGTGTAGTGACTGTGACTGGCCTCAAAAGCATTGACCCCTACTCTTACACACACACAGAGTCTCACAGTTGCCATGTCTGGGATTAGAACTCTGACCTAACTAGGACATCACGCTATAGCATTACGCAGTTACAGAATGCACCACAGAGCTTATAGGGCTACACTTTCTCCAAAGGTGTATTTCAAGGTGAATGACTTCAGCAGGCTTACCAAAGTGGGGCAATGGAAAGTGTAGTGACTGGCCTCAAAAGCATTGATCCCTACACACACACACACACACACACACACACACACACACACACACACACACACACACACACACACACACACACACACACACACTGCCATGTCTGGGATTAGAACTCCTACCTAGCTAGTACATCACACTACACAGATATAGCAAGTGTCACAGAACTTATAGGGCTAGTCCTTTTCCAAAGGTGTATTTTAAGGAGAATGACAGCAGCAGGTTAGCTAAAGTAGGGCAATGGGGAGTGCAGTGTGTGTGAATGGGCCATAAACCATTTGCCTGGAAGCACACACACAACACTCAGTCACACACAAGTTTACATTTGACAGGACTGTGTATACAACTGCTAGATGAATAATGACTTGTACTGTCATGTTACACAGTTATCACACGCACCTCAGACACTATAGTGCTGAGGGCTACCAGAAGCAAATGTTTACAGTGATAGACATTTGAACATCATGTGGTTTTGGCCAATTGGATGTGTGCTGGGTGGGACAGGCCTCATGATGGGAAGCTCTTTGTCACTGTCTGACACTCTCTTCCCCACATCTATGTATGTGTATGATTGACCTATTATAGTATGTTGTCCTTGGATATATGTGTGTATTCCTATCTGACGTGTGTGCAAAGCATGACTGGTGTGTAATGTGGAGTGTGTGCACAGACATCTGCGACTGACAGATATGTATAGTCCACTGTTGTTGCCAGACATGGGATTCATTTCTGTACATGTGGGAGCATGCCGAGTATGACCTTTCGGTATTTTGTTGTCAGACATGGGCTTCATTTCTTTAAGTGTGGGAGCATGGCTAGTATGACCTTCTGTATTGAATGTGCAAATCCATTCCAGGTAGGTTGTACTCCAGTGCAGGCATTTGTGCTGTACACCTACAGCTAACAACCTGTTTCTGCAAGATATCTGTAGATCGGTTGACAATATGGGGTCACAATGGGCAAAGGATAGTGGGATACTGTAACTAATTGTGTCTGTGCTGTTTCTGCTACATGGTTTTGGTGCTAGCCAATATATTCAGACATATGTACTGTTTTACACTGTGACATTTTATGTCATTAACTACTGACAGGTATACGTATTTGCTTGCAGTAATTTCCTGGGGAATACAAGATGAATGAAGCTGTGTCCAGTATTGTGGTCTGCAGCCTACATATTCTTGCACAATCATGCCATTCTGGAGGGGGAGCTGCAGACACTTGCTGATGGGTCTGTGTAAATGGTTCAGCACCTTGGTACTGTGGTGGCTTAGGATCCCATGCTTGTACATCTATCGACATGACAGAATGGCCATATCCTGCTGTGGCCGTACCTCACAGCTGTACAGATTCACACAGGTTACCCAGAGACAGGGCTCATATTTCTTGTCATTACGCCTTCACATTGTGGTTTACGACCAGGTTTGTAGCCACCCATTCCTGTGTTTGCAGGCAGGGATAGTATGTGCACATAATATAATCACAAAAGAAAGATGAACTGGTAAACAAAAACTGAACCAGTGTAGACCATCACAATCCCTTTAATGAAACTGATAAACCAACATTGACAGTACTAAGTGCTTTCTCCCTTTACAATATAGGGCATCTTCAGAGTAAAAACAAGAGTGAACTGTTGCAACATTCATATATTAGTACTTATACTTTAAAATGCACACACCCCCTATGTGATTGGCCAATCACCCTGTCACATTCATTAGTTACTCTGGAAATTAAGCATTTAAAGCTGTATAGTAAAAATACGTATTAAACTCAACTATACGTATTAAATGTATTTAAGCTAAAGCAATAACCAACTAAAATAAACAATAAAATGTATAAATGTATGTATGTATTGTTCTAGCTGTATAACATATAATAAAAACTAAAACCTCTTCAAAAACTGAAAAAACACACATGAACTTTTGTATATATTCTGTTGGTATAATGAATAAATACTGTTGGTGTAATGTGTAAATGCACCAACAGAATAAAAGAACAACACTGAATGTATATTCTGTTGTTGAATACTAAGACTGTGTCCAGTATGTAAATCAATAAATGAATGAATGAATACTGTGACAACAGTCTAGTATAATATAAAGCTAACATAGTAGGTGACCTACATGACTACTATAAAGAAGATTGGGTAATAATACACAATATTTCATGAAATAATATACTTGTGATGTACAATGTGAAACACATATCAAATATATCCTGAAAAACTAGTGTATAAGTATTGGTATAAATATAAAAGTTAAATAAATTTAGTAATGTATATAGTATGTGCACATATCTGAGTTTCAGACTTAACACACTCCATGGCGTCCATGCTTCTACCTCCCCTCTGTTATTCTATCCTCTTCCGAACATTGTGCAAACAATACCAGATAAGTATCCCTATAGTTATCACTTCATCACAGCATTATTTAGTGGTTGGTGCACAGTTCATGCAGTAGGAGATGGTGGACATGCTACTGGGATTTGTTGACATGGCCTTGCATTTGTGTTCTGTGGACTGTGTTATTTATGTCGTTATTTGGGAGTCTATGAGATAACATACATTGGCAGTATGGGCGAGACACAGGCCTTTGACAGAGGAATGTAGGGCATTTGGTAGTGATGCAGGCTATCTGTAACAGGCCAGTGCATTGTGTCATTCCTACAGTCCCAGGCTGCAAGCCACTGTATTTCCCTGGGGTGACAGGGTAGGTATGCAAGGTGTTAATGGCAATAGTTTCTGTCCTTATTGATCAATTGGTGTGGATGCTGGCAGGGTGCTGCTTACAGCTAGGGAAAATCTACATGGGACACCTCTTTAGCATGCTGCATTCTGTGGCTATTCACATACAGAGGTGGGGGTCATATTGTACTCATTCCCAACAGCAGGGATATGACCTGTGAGGTACCAGTAGCTGATGGTGGGGTGAGCTGAGTGCATGTGTGCTATGGAAGCTATTTGCAGCTTGCTCACAGATATACGTGGGGCATTCCACTTATGCTGGCTTGTGCGGGGACATCCGCAGTTTCTCAGTACTTCATACCTGTGCCTTTTATGGTCTGCCAGTGTTTGGCCACACTACATCAGTATTCCATACTACACAGCCAACTAATGTGCTGCTAACCTTTATGTACAAATCCAAAGGTGTGTCCATTTGACAGTAACATTTTATACACTCTCTGTCTAAGGTACTTCCACCTGTGTACTGTTTGTCTGGGCCCACATTCATGCCATGTCCATCTTTCAGATGGTGACAGATATTACATCTGAACAATTAGTATGGATTACTGCTGGATTGTGTTTTGCTGGGATGCATTGTGTTTAGTACTGCAGTTGTGAGAACTTGGCCCTGTCATTAACAGTACTGGCCATTGACCACTTGGACACAATCCTCCATGCCTACATGCTGACCTCTTTCACACAATATACAACCTACAACCTAACACACAGAGCACTGCATATTGTGCACGTGCAACAATCTATCCTGCTACTTTTGCCAGCTCAGGTAATCTGTGCTCCACTGTTATTATACCCACACATACATGTTACTACATTTCTACATAGGATTGTGGGGGGGGCACACCTGACAACTGTAAACATTTGCTTTGACTGTACTGGTATTTCAGGTACTCTGTTGGCTTCCTTTCATTCTGTATTCTGACCTATCATGCAGACTAGAGGCATATCGGTGTAGTACAGTTCTTAGGTTTTATTGACCTATATTTCAGTTTCAGACTTCTTAACCTTCAGAACTAACAGATTGTCACACTTTGATATAAAGGTAATAATTAGTAGTATGAATCTTATTTTACATTTTAGTCAATGTTACTCATTCAAGTTGTCATCAGGACTAATTGGACAAGTGAAAAAAGATAAGCTAGAAGAGATATAAGGTTTTTATTGATTACTTTATACTCTCATGTTCTTAGGGAAGTATCTTGAAATGAAATGGATCTTAATGCATAGTTTTACTGAAATATGGCCTGTAATATCAGAAGTGAACAAGTAATCTGTTAAAGCATAATTTATAACTTCGTAAAACCAATGTTTATTTTAAAATTCTGTCAACAAAAGCTCATCTGTCTACCAGTTCATATCAAATTCTATTAGTTAGTAATATTTAAATTTAAAGTTAGATGTCATGTCACATTTAAGCAGTCCAATATGCATGTTTTTGTTTTGACTTAATGCTATTAATAGTATATAACAATCCCTGTCTTGAGTCTTTATATGGTAAGATATAGTTTTTGTATCATTGTATAAAGGGTTAAACACATGAGTTCTTTCCCACATCTCTGCTTAAGGAAATTGGGTATTTAATCACTTTCTTCTATTATTAACTTTAATTCAACTATCATATTTCTCCTGTATACATACTGGAGCTCATGCTCACTTTGTTTGAGTCATTTTTTGGTTTGATGAATAATCTGATAGATCAAGTCACATCTATCAGATTAGGGTGACTTTCACTCCATGTTTGAAATTAGTTTTTATGATTAATTCATTTCTTAAGAAATATGTATTTAATTATAATTCTTTACTTTTTTTATCAATTTGGCCTAAGATAAACTTTCATTATCATTCTAACATAGGAAGAATAAGCATATTACCAAAAATATTCTCTATAAAAAATATTAATAACTTTATACAACATTCAGTCTTGGTTAATACTACTACTTAAACCTCATTCAAATGTAACATGCTAAATGGATTTAACGTTATTATCTCTAAATGTTAATGGATTAAATAATCCAAGGAAAAGAGCCAATCTTTTAAAATACTTAAAAATTAGCAAGATGCAAGTGATATTTATACAAGAATCCCACTTTAAGACTATTGACAAATTTATGTGGAATCCCACCAAATTTGCAATATTATCTCACTCATTTTACAAGAAAAAAACAAGAGGTACCATAATTTTATGGAAAAAAGTATCACTATATCACTATACCTCAAATTATATTTAAATACAAAGATAAGGAAGGACTACTAACAATAGTAATATTAAAATATAATAACAGAATTTGGACATTAGCTAATATTTACTGGTTTCCAGGTATAGGGGTGATAACAGTAAGGAAACATATAAACCTAAACAACAGAACTCAAAAATGGGTTTTAATTTTGTATGGAGATTTTAATTGCATTATAGATAATACTGAGACCACAAATAGTAGACCTATTCATCCATCTCCAACAGGGAAAGCTCTTAAAAACTGGACGGGTAACTTAAATTTGATTGACACCTTTGCATATAAACAAAATGCCTCTTTATCATATTCACATAGAGAGTATAGCTTTAATACTCAAGCTAGAATCGACAAACTTTACAAATCCCAAGATCTAAACTCAAAAGTAATTAATTTTACCATTCTCCCATGTTCTTTTTAGGATCACAATTCACTCATTCTTAAACTGGAATCTGACTTTAAAAAACTAAACATAACAACTAGAATTCCTGCCTACATTATTAACTTAAAGCAATTTAAACCATGGCTACATTCAGAAATAAATTATTTTCTAGAAGCTAACCATTCAGAGGATACAGATTCAATAATTTTATGGGATATATTAAAGGCTTTTTTGTATGGCAAAACTCTTTCATGGTACAAAAACAAAACCAAAGAATGGGAATCAGAACTGCAAAATATACAAAAACAATTAATTGATATAAACACAGATGACTCCATTGATGCTTCCACAAAGAAAATAGGACTATATCAACTAAATAAAAAAAATAATGATATATTAACACATAAGACCAATCTAGCTTTAGAAAAACTGAAAATTAACTCATACTCACTGTCTCCTAAACATATACATAACTTATCAATGAGAATAAAAAAAAATACACTGAAAATAGTATCACAAAAATTATACACGAGGGTAAAACCAACAGAGCAGTTTCAGATATTAGCGATATTCTAGATGCTTTTAAGCATCATTACTCTGACCTTCAAACCAATATTCCTCTGAACACTAATTCTATAGATATAGATATAAACATATGTAATATAAACAAATTACTAGAGAAAACAAAATTAGACTTGCAACAACAAATTTCACGAAAAGAGATAGTTGATAAAATTAAGCAAAGCAAAAATAATAAAGCTCCCGGAATAGATGAAATTATAAATGAAATATATAAATTACTTCCAACCCCTGCTTTAACTTTATTACATAATGCTCTAAATGTAATTCATTCTCAATATCTTGTTCCTCCCTCTTGGAGATGTTCTTTAATTACTCCTATTCTAAAGGAAAATAAAAACCCAGCGTTATGCAGTTCATATAGACATATTTCACTTCTTAACAATGATTATAAAATCTTTACATCCATTTTAGTAAATAGGATTAAGAAATCCTTAATAAAAATCATACATGCAGATCAAACAGGTTTCATTTACAACAGACAAGCACAGGACAACATTCAAAGGATTCTCACTCTTATGGATGTTATTAATAGAGATAACCAAGAGACTCTTCTAATTGCCCTTGATATTGAAAAAGCATTTGACACATTGTTTATTTATTTATTACTGTGATCTGTTTTGAAATTGCATACTCACTGTACAGTTTTCCAAAGGATGTTAACTGTTACCAGTATTGTTATTGTATACTTGCTGTCCATTGTTAAATACTCGTCTTCATGTACTAGAAACAATTTTTCTCTTTTTTGTAAACTGTACATATTTTTGTAATCATGGAGCTTTTCTCCCTGGGTCTCCACTGAAAAAGGGCCTTTGCCCAGATGGACTAACCCAGTCAACAAATGTCAAATAAATAAATAATAAATATTTATTTTATTTTATTTATTTTATTTTATTTTATTTTCAGTTTGATGACCGGGGAGGTCCACTGGGCTCAAAGAGCCAATTTTCAGTGGAGGCCCGAGGAGAAAAGCTCTACAAAACATAGTAGACATAGTAACAATTAAACAATTAGTAAAAATTATGTAGTAAAACATAAGCACAGTAGAATATCAACATAGTATGGTATACAGTGCATAATTACATGTAAATACAATTAGAGGTCGATAGTACAGAGTCACCATTATACTGAGATTTTAAATCTTCTGAGAACGCTATGAAAGAAACATTTGTAAGAAAACAGTAAATATGATTGAACTCCTATTGGGTAAGGTGGAAGGTAGTTTATGTATATGCATGTATTCATGTACTAAGAAGGATTAGGTAGGTAGAGTATAAGTGCATTTCCTGTTATTGGAGAGGTAGGAATGGAGCTGGGTTTTGAAATGATCAAAGTTTTGAGAAATTCTTAGAGAGGGAGGAAGAGAGTTCCAGTTTTTGGCTAAGGAAAAGGATAGAAGAAGCTGACCTGAGGGACGGTTTGGTTTGTATACAGAAATGAGATTTTGGTGAGCAGATCTTAGATTTCTGTGAGGGGTATATAGTGGTAAGATATTAGTTATGCAGGGCACTTAGTGGGTTTAAAAATGAGTTTGTGGGCTGTAGTGATTTGGAGGTAGTTCAGGTAGTTGGGAAGTTCTAGCCATTGCAGTAGGTGGAGAGGTATGCAGTGGTGGGTAGAGTACTTGGACTTGGTGTCAAACACTGGGACTTTCTTTTCAAATCACTAGAAATTTTTGATTTCCCCTCTCAATTTATACATTTGATAAAAAGTTTATATAGTAACAACCTTGCTTATGTAAAACTTGGCCCATTTACTTTGGAAGCCATAAAATCACCAAAGGAACTAAACAGGGCTGCCCTTTGTCTCCTATTTTATTTCCCTTAGCCATTGAAATATTTGCAATTACTATTCGTCAATCCCCAAAAATAACTGGTATTGAAATACATGGACAATTCAACTCTAAAATCATACTTTTTGCAGATGACATTCTCATAACTTTGATAATTTCAGAAGAATCTCTCAAATAATTAGATTTACAAACTGCTAAATTTATCTTAATTCAGGTTTAAGAATAAGTAACAAAAAATCCAGATACATTATATTAAATAGAAAACATAACATGCATCTTAACTCAAATCACATAATTGGCACATTAGTATCATCTATAAATTACTTAGGTATAAACCTGTGTGATAGCATAAATATAACCATAACCACAAATTATACAAACATCTTATCCACTATAAAATCACTAATAGAAAATGGAACACATTGTTTTTAAATTTTGAAGACAGACTACAATTAATAAAAATGACCTTACTCCCAAAGATAAATTATATTGTCCAAGCCATTCCTATGTCTCCTAATACAATGATATTATTAAATGACTTTAACAAAATCTTACTAAAATTTTTATGGTTTCTGAAAAGAAATAGAATGGCTTTTCATCATCACATTAGACCCTGGGAATTGGGTGGAATAAACTTTCCAGATCTTGATTCCTATATTAAAGCTTCCATTCTCAAATTAGCCATTAATTGGTTAGATCCCAATTTCTCATCTGCATGGAAATCCCTTCATACAACCATCTTCTTAAATAAAAACAAATTAGCTAGTAATCTCTTAGTAGATAATCAAAATGTGAATCTATGGTTTATATTATGCATTAATTTACAATATAATATTGCAAAGCCTACCAAAGTAAACTTAATAAATCATATCTATAGCAACTTCAGAAAATGTATAAACTCAAATCTAGATGTAAATCTCTGGTGGGAACTATCAATCCCCTTCAGGATTTCTAAAAATGATACCAGCAGAATTCACAAAAGTGTTTTTGAAGACCTGGAATCAAAACAATTAATTTGTTGGCAACATTGCATAAAGTACTTAACAGTACTACAGACACATAAAATAAAAAAAATGATAATATCCCAGACACAGATTTGATTATTTTACATAGTATTCTTTCTCACACTCAAGATCTTTGCAGAATAATAAATAACTCTTCATTCAAAACTAAACCTAAGTTGATTCTTCATATTCAAAACTTGAGATATAACAATCAGAATTGGCCTAACTTAATCTCTAACCTTTACAAAATTTTAATAAATTACAAAACTATACCCAAACATAAATCTTGGAATTTTATTGATAAAGGTCAAACTTTAAATTTGTCCCCCGAAGTCAAATCCAATCTACTACTGTCTGCAAAATGAACTTCCAATCTCCAGAAGTGGAAAATCATTACATGGAAATTCTTACACAGAGCTTCCTATACTCCCAGCAAAGTTGCTAAAATACAATCGTCTACTACTGTTGTTTGTTGGAGATGTTCTATGGTATGTTCAGCTGATTGTGAACACATTATTTATGGCTGTAATAAAATGAATAAGTATTGGGTTGGCATAGGTAAATTTTGTCAAGCTTTATTTTTAGATACATTTATTTTATCCAAACCCCTAATTCTATTGAATGTAAAAGTCATGAATACCATGACAAGAAACTATTTTTATCTCCTCTTGACTATTTTAGCAGTGGCAAGAAAAGGTTTATCTAGAAAATGGAAATCATCTGTACCACCCACCTTTAAAGAGTTTCTATTATTATTGGAAGAATTGGCATCCATAGAAATAAAAGTCAAGAAAACAAGAATTTACTCCAGGAAATGGGCTGATAATCCTTGGATCAAAGTTCTTGGTTTAATAGAAACTCTTAAAACATCACATTCTCTATAATCTTGACTGCTTGTTTTTTTTAAAATACTTTGAATGTATATTGGTAAATGAAAAGTTTTATTATTTATTTCTTGTGAAATATTTCTCATATTAGGCTGTGTAAATATTGTCTATAGTTAACTAATCAAAATTTACATTAGAATGTCTGCAATATTTTCATGTGTTTAAATTTAATAAAAATATTTGAAAAAAAAAAAAAGAACTAACATCCCACTGCCTGACCTGTTGTAGTCTGTCTGTGTATGTCTGGAAGGGGGCTGTTCTCCATAGCCACCATTCAGGGGCCTTAGCACAGCCTTTCTTTGTGTTTGTCTACACCTGTCCTGCTGGCTGAGACTGTTGCTGGGTATGTGAGCCTCACTGACATGCATGTGTGTGTCCTATGGACACATATTTGGCCCACCACATGTCCTGCAGTGGGTTTTGTCACCTTGTCTAGTACTGCCTAATATGTTGACACCAGTATTTGTTATGGATTTCATGCTGCCGATATAGATGTCTACTCTCTGCTGCTATCCCATTCAGCCACCCAATTCCCTTACACGCTCACATCCATACCATAGATACAGGTAGCAGAACATACTACTACATTCAGCAATTGATAGTGAGAGTAACTTACCTTGTGGCTGTGCCAGTACTGAGGATGGTGCTGGAGGGCTGACTATGTTGGATGCACATAGTACACTCCCTATACATGGTTAAGCACAGGTAGTGTCATGTTTGCCATATTTTTTACTGTATGTGAGAGTCAGAGAGAGGTGTCATTCTCTGGGTTCCTACTGTGTCAGTGTATGTGCTATGCATTGCCTCTTTGCCAAAGCCTGGGCATACTGGGCATGCTTTATTCTGCCTACAGGAGCAGGCTCAGGTTTTTCCTCCTCCAAGTCACTCTGTGCCTGTGCTGGCCTTGGCAATAGTGGGGGGCTGTGTGGCTCTGCCCCATGCTGTTCCTGCTGCAGCTGTTTTCACAGGATCATACTGTGTAGCATGGCACATATAATGACAATTTGGGTACATGTAGCTGGTGAGTACTGTAAGGCTCCACCAGATATGTCCAGGCACCAGAACCATGACTTGAGCGTCCCAAACACACACTCTATTATAATTCTGGTCTGTGTGTGTGTGCCTCATTATGGAGTTCTTGTTTGGGTGTGTGTGCATTTCTGATGGGTGTCATCAGGCATGGCTCCAATGCATAACCAGCATCCCCCACTAGGTGGCCATATGGGATGTCCCCATTGGCAAATTTCTGGTACAGCTGCATCATATACCAGATGTGGGAGTCATGATAGCTTCCAGGGCTGCCAGCACACACATTCATTATAATGCCCTGGGCATTGCACATGACCTGGCAGTTGATGGAGGGGAAGCCCTTGCAGTTTATGCAGACTCTACCCCACTCACCGGGTGGTGCTTTGATGTGTATGTGCTTGTGTCTATAGCACCCACTACCTCAGGGTATTCTGCTATTTGGTGGAAGAGATGCATATTGCTGGTCAACGCCTCACGGGTGTTGAGGAAATATATGTGCTCATCAGAATGTGCTGACATGGCATCCAGGAACTGGTGGAGTATCCTGGATGCTGATGCCTGTGAGATCCCCATGATATCCCCAGTTGGCCTTTGGAAGGTACCTGTGGCTAGTATTCTTAAGCTTACACATACCTTGGTATCCACTGGGATGAGTTCCCCTCTGTTGGTTCTGTGTGTGAGGCATGGCTGGCACAGCTCAACAATTTGCTGTTAAACGTCCCTGTCCAACCTATAGCGCTCCACTATCTCCAGCTCATGTAGCCCCTGGTAGGTTACCCTGGGTCTGTACACTCTTCTCCTTCTTCTCACTGTGGATTGGTCATCAGGATTGGCATCCTCACCACACTCAGCTTCTTCCACATGTTGATTTATGAGAGCAAAAGCAGTCCCTATCATTTTGTTGCTTTAGTTAGGTAAAATTTCCCCATTTGTGTACACCGGTGGTGTAGACTTTGTGGGAAAAAATAGAGGGAAAGGTGTTTGCATAGTTTATAGCAGTGTGCTAGGCTGGGCTGGGCAGCTGCCTGTTTAATTGGCTGATTCTGATACATTTCACCTGCCAGCTATGTTAGTTCTCCTTGATTGCCTTCCTACTGCTATTTTACCTTCCCATTGCCTTCCTGTTTAAGCCCCTAGGTGTGCCGTGCAAACACAGTGCTCAGATGTGAATGGAGATGCTCTTTCCTGGTTTAAATTTTTCTTTTTGTTTAAAACCCAGTGAGCGGCGCACATCCCCGTTTAGGCAATATAAATACTGCTAGGTAGTTTCAGACACACCCCCTTCCTTAGCTCTGCTAAGCTAAGGGCAAACCCGAGCCACAGAGCTCCAATAAGCTTACAGTATGCCTGACACACCCCTCTATGATGTCAGCTTACTCTTAGACTTGCACCATGATTTTCCTGCACCTACACGGTTGGGTGCTGGCAAGCAATGAGGGGAAATCTGTGATTCAGTATCATTCCCCTCATTTGCATAGAACTGGCTGCTAATGCCTAGTTACAAGTCTACAAGAAACACTAGAGACCAGCATGAGTAGTTTCACGACTTTATTGGTATAATAATAAAAAACTGCAAAGGGACATAATAATGTCCAAATATCAAGACTCAAACTAGTTTCGGCTACTGCCTTCTTCAGTGAGAGAAAAAAGAAAAAGAATTAATTCAACCAGCAAACCAGTAATATTTATATATTTTATCCAGCCAATAGCCAAAGAAGGTATGGTCCATACCCTCTGAATAATTCATTAGTTAGCAAGCCAGGCTGCAGTAAACAGAAAGTAAATGAAGACATATTCTTGAGATGTCCTTAATAATAAATTGATGTTTGGTATATAACATAAAAAGTATGCATAAATATAGCAAAAAGCATTCGCTAATGAGTGAATAGTCTATCTAAACATACACAATTAGACCATGGGTGAAAATAAAGCAACAAGGCAAAGATATATCATCTAATATTTATAATAATGAATCAACACTATCTCTGAGTCCTATAGTCTCATAATAATGAATAAATAAAAGAGTATACTCATCATAAATGGTTATTGAGACCTGGTGGAAATAGGGCTCCGAGATGAATAATCCAATACTTTTCTTTGTGACTAAGTATACTTGGCCATCCTTGTTGATTATGCCTGTTGCCTGTAATTTTATCAATGACTGTAAACATGAATTTGGCCATGGGGTGTTTAATAGTATGTTGGTAAAGAGCATTCGTTGATTTCATATTACGAATGTCACTCCGATGTTCCCCTATTCTTATTCTTAGTGATCTTGAAGTTTTGCCCACATAGAAAGCAGAATACTAACATGTTGCCAGGTATATAACCCAGCTGCTTGAGCAATTACCAAATATCCTAACATCATAAACTTTGCTTGTGTTGGTACTGGTAAATTGTTTAAGCTTGTTCACCTGACTACACGAAGAGCAGTGGCCACAAGGGAAAGTTCCCAAGAGTTCGTCCCCTATTATAGTCAATTGTTTGTATTTGGCCCCTCCACTCTCTCTCTGTTTGTAGTGTGAAAATAATGATATATGAGATAGTGTTGATTCATTATTTTAAATATTAGATGATATATCTTTGCCTTGCTTTATTTTCACCCATGGTCTAATTGTGTATGTTTAGATAGACTATTCACTCATTAGCTAATGTTTTTTGCTATATTTATGCATACTTTTTATGTTATATACCAAACATCAATTTATTATTAAGGACATCTCAAGAATATGTCTTCATTTACTTTCTGTTTACTGCAGCCTGGTTTGCTAACTAATGAATTATTCAGAGGGTATGGACCATACCTTCTTTGGCTATTGGCTGGGTAAAATATATAAATATTATTGGTTTGCTAGTTGAATTAATTCTTTTTCTTTTTTCTCTCACTGAAGAAGGCAGTAGCTGAAACTAGTTTGAGTCTTGATATTTGGACATTATTATGTCCCTTTGCAGTTTTTTATTATTATACCAATAAAGTCGTGGAACTACTCATGCTGGCCTCTAGTGTTTCTTGTTGATTTGGTTTGGCCGAGCATGCTGCACGTGCGAGGTGTGCTGTTTGGATCTAGTTACAAGTCTAACAGTGAGCCTTCCCCCTTAGCAACCACAGTTCAGTGGCCTTGTTGTCTTCTGCTTGCCATTGACTATAATGCCAAAATTGTGATTTTGCCTAAAAAGCTTTTTTCAAGGTTTTATTTTTATTTTCGGACCGATCCCGTTTGTGCGCCACTGCCCTATGCTTAAACGGCCCCAATCGGTCAAAAAAAAAAAAGTTATTTTTTATTATTTTGAAACTATTTTCCATGCCAATGGCCATATATTTGGCCATTGGCATGCCTTTCACATTATATACACCCTTTATTTGAAGGTGTCATGGCTCCATTTTGTAGTTTGCAGAAATGTACTCGGTTACTAGCCAAATACATTTCTCCAGGTTACACTAATCCTGTGCGAACAACTGCCTGCTTCCTGGATTGCTAATTTTTTATTTTATTTTATTTATTTTATTTTACATTTGTTAACCGGGAAAATCCAGCTGGACCAGATCCATTTTCAGTGGATGCCCGGGGAGAAAAGCTCCACAATTAACATATAGTGAATAGTTAATACAATGAGAACTATACAAAATGAAAAGACAGCAGATTACTTACAAGCAGAGACATTAAAAAATTAGTTCTCAATAGTTCACAGGCATTGCAGGATTGAAATATTGTTAGATTAACCTTTACAAATAGGTAGAATAGACATGACTACATGTGTTGTTTTTAACTAGCAGTACATACAGTTTAAGACAGTTTACATTTTCTAGTAAGTGTACACTGAAAGAAGTATAATGACCAGTGTGGCTTATTATAAGAAGTATGTATATATTTGTGTGTAAAATAGTTTACATTCTAGTTGGAGTTGTGTGGAGGATGAGAAGAAAAGGTATAGCGATTGTCATGTGATACACGGGCAGATCCAGGTTTTTCTGAGATGTGGTTTGAGTAGTTTTTTGAAGTTTTTGTTTGTTGTTGCAGAGGTTATATTAGTGGGGAGATTGTTCCATTTTTTGGCTATGATGTGGGAATATAGGGCTTTACCTGCAGTGTTGTTAGCAGTTGTAATACCGAGGAGAGATTTACTGGATGAGCGGAGAGGGTGACTGGAAGAGTAGGAAGTTAGTAGCTACTTTAGGGCTGGAGTTTTCTCTGGGTAGTTTATGATGTTAAAGGCACAAGTGAGTTGTTGGTAAGTTAGTAAGTGAGGAAATTCAAGCCATTGAATTTCTTATAGTACTTGGCAGTGATGGGTTCTAAAGGGAGAGTTGTTGGCAAATTTGGCAATTTTGTTATAGCATGATTCTAACTTGTCCAGATCTGATTTTCTAGTATGGGTCAGGATTGGTGCTGCATAAGTAAGTGTTGATAAGTGGTGAGTTTAAGCTAGGGTGATTCTTGCTTTATCTGTGAGAAAGTTTTTGTGTCTGTAAAGGATTCTCATTTTTTATGAACTTTCTGGATGGTTTGTGCTATATGTAGATCGAAAGATAGGTTATTGTCTATTTCAACTCCTAGGAGTTTTGTGTTGGTGGATGGAGAAATGATAGTGTCATTTCTAGATGAGATAGAGAAAGTAGAGAGGGTAGACTTTATTTTATTGGGGTGAACAGGAGAAGTTTGGTTTTACTGGGGTTGAGAATGAGTTGGATGTCAGTGATCCAAGTTTCAATTGCAGAGAATGATTCTTGGGCTAGTTCTTGTAGGGTGTTGACAGATGGGGCTGCGCAGATGAGTGTAGAGTCATTTGCGTACTGAATTAGTGAGGCTTGTTTGGAGGAGGTGTATAGATTTTAAAAATAGAGAAGAGTAGTGGGCCTAATATTGAGCCTTGTGGTACTCCTATGGAGTTAGGGAGAGGAGGGGATAGTTTATTTTGCCATTGTACATATTGTTGTCTATCTGATAAGTAGCTTTTGAACCAGGAGATAGTAGGAGAAGTAAAGGATAGAGAGTGAAGAGCATCCAATAGTTTAGGGTGTGAGACCATGTCAAATGCTTTAGAGAGGTCTAAAAAGGTAGCAGATACATAGTTGTTGTTGTTTCTATGATGATTAATCTGATTGGTGAAGGAGAGAAGGGCAGTAGTTGTACTATGGTGAGGGCGGAATCCATGTTGTGTGGAGGAGAGAAGATTGTTTGTATTCAAGAACTGCATGACTTGCAAGTGCATGCATTTCTCTAGGAGCTTAGATAAGGGGGAAAGAATAGCTATAGGCCAATAATTGGAAAAGTCATAAGATTTACCACCTTTGTAAAGAGGTATAATGTAAGATATTTTCCATAGTTGTGGTACATAAGCTTCCTGAATGGACATGTTTATTAGGATTGAGACTAGATATGATAGGGAGTCAGCTGCTATTTTTAGGAAGTTTGCAGGTATACCATCAGCTACAAGTGTGGTAGGTTTTAGGGTGCGGAGGAGTTTTTTAATTTTAGATGTAGGGACAGGTGAGAGAGAGAAGGATGGTTGGTTGGTAGAGCTGATAGGAGGCCTCCCTACAGTTGTGGGTGGTGAGTTATTAGTGTTAGATAGTTGGTTGGACAGAGTTTGAATTGAGTTTATGAAATGACAGTTAAGCTGGGAAGCTATATCTTTGCTGTTAGTATTGGGGGAGGTAGGGGTGGGGGTAGAAATTTGCCAAAGTTTAGTAGGGAGTTGATACTATGCCAAAATTCTTGGGGATTTCTTGAGTGTTTGTTTTGGAGACCTGGGGAATAGTTTTGTTTGTCTTCTTTAGTTGATTTTTGACTAGATTCCTAAGTTGTTTATAATTTTGTTTGGTATGATTGGAGTTTTCTTGTTTCCATTGCTTCCAGGCCTTGTATCTGTTTTTTTTAGTAGGGCTCTTGTGTCCCTACTTAACCATGGAGCATAGTTTGTGTTGGTTTTAATAATTCACCTCGTTTGCATGGTTTTCACCTGCAAATGGGATAATTAGCATATAGGAGCTGTGTCTGTGCAGGAATAGTGCAGGAGCACTCGTGCACGTTCCAGGAGCTTGTTCCTGGATCTCTCAATGGTCATATTGCCGCCAGCAGCTCTTGCACTATTCCTGCACGCTGTGCAGAGCTTACTGAAACCCAGGGGTGGTCTTCTACCTTGATATGGAACCTAAGTATAAAAGATTAGTCCAGATAAAATCATTTTAGCTAGCAGATCTAGAAGACTCTGTCATCAATGGCCTCCCTGTGAGAGGAATAAGGACACCTTGTTGATGTCTCAAGTAGTTTATTTAGTTAAGTAGGCAGATGGATGTTCTTCTTCTAATATGTTACATTCAACAGGTCAGTTATTTAAAGCCAGTTATAGACAAACATATACAGTTACTGTTAGGAGTTTGAAAGTACTTTTTAACTCATGGTGTGTACAATTTTAAGCAGCAACTTTCACATATTTAAAGATGTTTTTAACTACTGATCTGGGACACAGGCTTTCCTTTTTTGTTAAGAGTGAGAAAAGGGGCCAAACACTAGCCTCCTAGTTGGATTGACAGCCTACACCAGTACTGATTACATCAGCCTCTTACATCATCTAAACCTACCCTATACCCAATGGCACCATCCCTCCTCTCAAGAGATTGGTTAACTGCCCTTCCAACTGATCCATCCTAATTTCCAGGCCTCTATATAGCCAAGAACAGAACTATCGAGCCCTCCTTTGCACTGACTTCACCACCTAGAACAAAAAGAAAGGAAGACTCTGAATAGAAGAGCTCTCACTAACTGCTAGATCCAGAAAGAGGCTTGATAGTGAAGACTTCAGACTGGAACACCATAGACCCACACTCTGAGACCAGGGTCATTCTCCCCCTCACTCTGGATACCCCACAGCAACCAGGTCTAGATGTTCTAGCCAGTGAAAATTGTTATCCCTGGGCCTCACTCCACACACTGCTGTATTCGTTACACCATTGTCACAGTTTGCCTATGTTCAAAGAAGATTGGAGTTATTTATTTTTCGTAAAAGTTTTGTAGAGTCTGCAGATCACCACATTGTGAATTTTTATTCCATGGGCACAACAATCCTATATAAAAGGTTCTGAGGTCTCAAACTGTAATTACACTTTTCTGCCACTTGTGCACACTCATGAGCTCTGTAAAAACGAGCACAGTGGCATGTTTCCACTGTAAGCATTTTTTAAAAAAAATGTGAACCACCTAGTGGGGCTGTAAATGACTACCTCCCTGCAAATAAAACGGGCTGTCTTAATCAAGAAGAAGAATGGGGACTGGCCAGATTAGTCATTTATATGAGCCTCTTATAAGCAGGTACCGCAATCCTTTCTGCCAAATAAGAGAAGATTAGTCTTTGGTATTGTATTTCAGAAAATATGCACCCCATAAAAGTGTGCAAAGCCCCATCATATTACATATGATACAAGTATTGGTAAGGAAAATTCAGACTAGAAACATTTCTGTAATAAGGCTTTCAGAATTTGTTTCAATGATTATGAGCCCCACAAAGGCAAACACAGCCTCTCACATTATGTAGCAGTCTAAGAAAGTCGACAGTAGCCATCTATGTATGTGTGTGTGTGTGTGTGTGTGTGTGTGTGTGTGTGTGTGTGTGTGTGTGTGAGCGTGTGTGAGCGTGTGTGTGAGTGTGTGCGTGTGGTGGAGGCATATGTGTGTTGGGATATATATTTCTATGAGGTCAGGGAAAATAGACTATCTAAAGAAAACTCAGCAAATAACATGGATAGAATTAATATTAGGACTTAAACTCCATGTCTTGAAGCTATGAGGCAGAAATTTTACCAATGAGAGTTTATTCTTTCAGACAAGGAACTGTGGTCTACTTATGATTTACAATATAAAAGTGGGAATATGTAAACATTTGGAAGTGCAGTTATGCTAAACTGTGGCATCACAGTAAGTCCATAATAATGGCATCAAAAGTAACTATTTATTTAGATTACCCAGAGAACTTGTGAGTACTAAGCTTATGAATAGCAAAAAAAGTCTGTGTAACTCATACATTACAGATGTTTGATAGCAGAAGTAGACATAAGCCCCTGTAGCAGGCCTTTTAAGTGCATTTAGCATTGCGACTTGGAATATTGCCACCCCACTTGTGAATAAACTGTCCATTAGGCATATTGGCTAGTCACTTTCATGTAATGAAAAAAAAGCACTTGTTTTTATGAAATCACTTGTTGGAATAGTCAGATGTGAAAAGCCTTCCTTAAAATAGCCTCTGCCTGTTGGAACGCTTTCCCATTAGCCCGCTAATTTTTAGACAAAACTAAAAGATCATCTGTTCTTTGAATATGAAGGTAGGTGCTGTATAGATGTAAGTGCTTTATAGATGTAAATGCTGTATAGATGTAAGTAAGTGCTGTATAGATGTAAGTGCTGTATAGATGTAAGTGCTGTATAGATGTAAGTAAGTGCTGTATAGATGTAAGTGCTGTATAGATGTAAATAAGTGCTGTATAGATGTAAGTGCTGTATAGATGTAAGTGCTGTATAGATGTAAGTAAGTGCTGTATAGATGTAAGTGCTGTATAGATGTAAGTGCTGTATAGATGTGGAATGAAGCATGAAAGTGAGAACATGTTTTCTGTGCTCACGGTCGTCCTTCCACATATTCAATCCAGGCAGATACCTGTGGAGCTGTTGTTCTACAAGCACTTTCCCAGTATTTATTTATTTTTCAAAGCAATAAAACAACATTCTTCACTCTAAATAATAAATAAATAAATGCTCCAATGTGCCCTGTTAAAAGAAATCACAGCTGTGGCTCGATCCTTTGGGAAAGGAGCTGTTCAGATGGCGACTGAATTCACTTTATATATCCAACTTTCCAAGCTTTCTGCTCCATGGGTAGTATAGAGCAGAAAGCCTCAAAGTTTAAAGTGTAAAGTGAAGAGAAAAGCTGAATATTCCTTTGGCAGCAGCATAAAGTATTTTTTTTAAGATGTTGGCAGACAATCATATATTGGCAGTGGGTAACATAGCTCTCAGCTTCTTGGCTTAAGGATCAGATATCAAAAAATAATTGTGGGGGACTGATTTCCTAAATCAGGGACAAATGTTAAATATTACTCCATTTCACTCAAAATGTTAATGAAACATTAGGCTGTGCATCAACATGCATTTTTCTGAACATTGTGGTATTGAAATGCCTGACATTATTGGCTGACTGTAATGAAGTAGCTATAATTGCCCAAGGTATCTGTGGAGGGAACTATCTGTCTTCTATTGTTTGGCCATTATTCTGGATTTGCAGGTCTAATATGAGTTCTGTGAAGCAACTTGGAATACTTAATGGCTAGCAAATCCTCCTGTGGAGTAAAGGTGAAATTCATTGAATTAAACGGCCATAATTTTTTATCACAATCAGACATTCATAGAGTAAAGGTGAAATTAATTTCATGGCCATCATCTTTTACCACAATCCAACATCTGTGGAGTAAAGGTGAAATTCATTACATGGTCATCATCTTTTATCACAATCAGACGTCCATAGAGTAAAGGTAAAATTCTTTACATGACCATCATCTTTTATCAGTCAGGCATCTACTCATTGACAGAGTGATGTAGTTAGTAGCATAGCTTTCAAACACTGCTTGGCTCTAGTTGAGGTCCTGTTTTTTCTTCCTCCACGTGGAGTCTGCATACCCACTCTGTCTCTGTTTGAATTTACCTATGTATTCTGGTTTCCTTGATCACCCAAAGACATGCTCTATATGAAATGGTGTTGCAACATGTGTGAGTGTGCTTGTGCATCTCGTGATATATCTGGCTTGTCAGAGGCAATGCTTTTTCACATGCATGCTGGCACCACCCACGATAATCCAGGCATATACTCTGTGTGTGTGTTGTGTGTGTGTGTGTGTGTGTATGTGTGTGTGTGTGTGTGTGTTTGTGTGTGTGTGTGTGTGTGTGTGTGTGTGTGTGTGTGTGTGTGTGTGTGTGTGTGTGTGTGTGTGTGTGTGTGAGTGTGTGTGTGTGTGTGTGTGTATGTGTGTGTGTGTGTGTGTGTGTGTGTGTGTGTGTGTGTGTGTGTGTGTGTGTGTGTGTGAAATGTTGTCATTAATTTTTATCTGCGGACAAAATAGATACTGCCTGACACATACATAATTTATATAATTTTAACAAGCATTAAAACAGTTAAGACATTACCTTTCAAAGATAATGCTTATGAAATGAATCTTATAATATCCAGACCCTCAAAGCATCTGAGGGTCTGGCAGCCCCCTACCTCAAGCTGTACACATGGATTTTCTCTCAGGCTTAGTTGTGGCCTCCTGTTCCCTGCAGCCCACCTAGTTTAAAACTGGTCCTGCTCAGAGATGTACACAGAAGGTTGTTGTGTCTTGTGTGGAATGCTGGGGATAATGCACTCATTATTTATTTACTCTTCCTCCTCAACCTCAAAGTATGATGCACAGGTCAGTAGCCTGTGTTAAGACTGGGTAACAGTGTGTTCATTATTTCTTTAACTTTGCTCAAAAACTTCAGAAGCTTGCACTGAAAGTCCGTATAGCTTGTCTAGAAGAGGTATACTATCTAGAAATAATGAACTGGAAATATTACTGTGATTGTTATTTTTTTTTACTTTCCTCACAATTAAATGACAGACTCTATATAGGTGGGTATCTTTTGGAGATGCTAAAGAGACACTGTTTGTATATGTCTGACAGAAGCAAAATGGAATATGTTATCTTCTGTTTGTTTTTTTTTTCAATTTTATCCCAATCTGACATCAGAGGGTAAGACAGAGGGTGGCTGTTTTTTGGGTGTAGGGGTGAAGAAGCATGCTGTATATCCATATGACATCAGTAACTTGAAATATGTGACTGTGGCCATGTGTGCCTTCATTTTCATTCCAATGCAACACCAGAGGGATATGATGTATATAACTTTGTAAACATTTGTCTTCTCAGTTTGTTGTGAATGGTTGTTTTGTCAGCTCTGAACATTAAGCCTTAGATACGTTTGAAGGGGAAAACCTGAGACTGCCTTCCTTACTAGTGATTTTTGTTTAGGCCATAATTAGAGCAAAAAGTTGGAAAAAACCTCTGAAATGCACCTCAGAGCAGCTATAACTACATGGCCTTTGTTGGGTTTAGTGGCCTCAGAACATCTGGCTTAATTCACTTATTTTCTCCACAGACTTTACATTGCAGTCCTGGTCGCTTAGCAAGTTTTGAAAGGATGCAGAGAAGAAAAGTGCATGACTTTTTTTCAGGCTATCATTAGATGAAAAGGTTGTTTAAAAAAACTCTAAAATGTGCCATACAGCATCTAGAAACCCCTATGTCTTTACCCCTCACACACTCGACCTAATTCAATTACTTTTTTCACTGTTATTGGAATGCAGTCTTACCTAGTCAGGATGAGTTGAAAAAATGACAAAATGGACGAGTAAGACTAACTGTGAGAAAAAGTGGGTAAAAGTACTGTGGATGTTGTGTTGAAGCCAGGATGGGAGGAAAATTACTGGATGATGAGCATGAAGGGAAGGAATGTTCAGCGGGGGGGGGGGGGGGGTCATGGAATCCTTCACTTTGCATTACATTTCACCCAAGGTCAGCCATGGTCTGTGCTCTACGTGCTTCTTACTTTTCTGCACAAAGTATATGCTTCTGTAGGCAACAGACTTCTTTTCTTTCTCTTTCTTTTTTCTTCTTCTTCTTCTTCTTTCTTAGTGTCAGCTGAGTACTAATATCCTGTCATCTAAGTCTTTGTCTACTTTATCTCACGTTATTCTTTATATACAGTGCTTTGTACTACTGTATACTTAGCATGTACAGAATTGTCTGCTAATGCTTATGTGTAAACACCTCAAAGAATTCTGTTTGTATAATGTAAGCTATTTTGTTTCCTGCCTTGGGCCAAGATGATGGCTGGAAAAGGTCTTCAGAGCACTCTACCAACTCATATAAAACACACAAAAAAGTAAATAAATAACACATCTAGTAACTACCTTTCTCATCACCCCTTTTCTACTTTGCAATGCTGTCTTGAATGTTTGCATTGATTCCCTGTCTACTACCAGTTACAGCTGTCCATTCCTTGGTTCCAGACCTCTCTCTAGAAAATAGAATAGACAGCCAGGGAGTAGTTTATTTATTTATTTATTGTGTTTGTCTAGCAGAAAAGTCTGTATGGGTTAAGTAGCTCTTTTTCAGTGGATGTTAGGGGATATAAGCTTCAGTTACATAGTATAGTGCAAACAATTACAAGCAATAATTAGTTATTGTTTTTTAGTACCAAGAATCATATTTTGCAGCTTCATGTATGAGACGCAACAACTTAAGAACTACAATACAGTTTTGTGAAATTCTGTGAAGTACAATAGACTGAAAATTATAAGTGCAGTGAAATCATAATAGTAGTGGAATTACGGAGAAATGAGAAATTTACAAGCTGCAGGGAGAATCAGCAGAAAAGTGCTACACATACAGTGGCAGAAGGACACGTGGATATATATAAATATATATATATATATATATATATATATATATATATATATATATATACACAATATATTCATTATTGTAAGTTACTAGAGGAAACAAGATTACAGTAGACAGATTACATAAAGGGGAAAACTAAAAATAGTCATCAAAGTGAAATTAATCTAAATTTTGTTCAAAAAAGAAGCAGTATGATCAAATTTCAACATATTCAGTATGTTTGTATAGATTACATAAAGTTAAGAAGTACATATTGGTGCCAGTTAGTTGAATTTATCTATTTTTTTTTTTTCAGGAAAGAAACAGTATGGCTGAGATTCAAAATAAGGACTTATGTTTAGTATTTTGACATAGAATTATAGAAAAACTATATACACTATATTTGTAACAGACTGGTTGCAGTGTAGAGAATAGAAATGAATCAAACTGACATGTAGTGTAGTGAGGGTTAAACAAAAGCTTTGTCTAGCTTGATGTGAACAGTTTTATTGTAGAGGATGTTGAAGATGAACGTAAGTGATATATAATAGGAATCGTGAAGGGAGAGAAAGGTAGAACAGGAAGGTATGTATGAGCGTAGAGTGTATGAAAGAGATGGTAGTAAGAAGAAAGATGGGGGTAGAAGGATGAAACTTGTGGAGTGACTCAAGTATGGCATAACTGATTAAGAGAATGTGTGGGGTGCTATGACTTATTCATTTTGATTTTTCCCTTGGGCAGTTTTTGAATTATCAGGGGTTGTATGTAATGCATTCTCTGAGGTCAGGCAACTTATATTAAAGGACATTGTTTAATACTTTTCCTTATCTCTGAGTGTATGTATCTTTTGAGGTAATATAGTCAGAGATCAAGGTTGTAGGGGCAAACCTCCTATATTGGATGGATCAAGCAGTTGGAGTCCCCTGCAAAAAAAATGATGTATGTAGTTTGTCTATACTTACTATATTTTACTTTATTTTCTATTGTTTTCAGTCTTAATGTATCATGGCTTTGTGTTCCATTACGAACCCCTCTAATGAAACAAGCTCTAGTTCTTTTAGATTTTGGTCATATTCCTTCCTCATCCAATGCACCTTTCTGTTAGCTTTTCTGGGGACTACTTTCAGCCATGTGATACCCTTTCTCATTGTATGGTCTATGGGACTGTACAGAATACTGAAAGCATGGCATGACCAGGGCTTGGAGGATCAGAAGCATTACCTCTTTGCTTCTTGAATCTAGCATCATGAAGACATACCAGATCATTCCGTATACATGTGACATTTTCCACTCACTCTGTTCCTTGTGTCCAAATCCTGGCATGAGCAATGTCGGCAGATCCTTTATCTTCTAGGTTATCATCAGTTCCATTTTCTCCAGCAGATACTTTACAGTAGGATTTTGGAGCTTTTTGTCCTGGGCCTCCGCTGAAAATGGGCTTCTACCCAGTTGGACTTTCCCAGTAATCACATATCAATAAATAAATAAATAACATCTGAAGTCCACTGCACTGTCCATTGTGCTGCAGAGCCAATCTGAGAAAGTCCAACTCTTTCTGGAAGCATTATAATATTTCAGATGCAATAATGTTCTAAACAACAAAATAATCACCAAACCATTATATTTGTTCAATTTCCTTACTTAATCAGTTGGTAGTCAGCAGTACAGATGGGGAATGACAGTAGCTGTGCATGACAGCTCGTAAGACAGTGTTCTACAGCCTTCAGTGTTAAGCATCCAGCCTAAAATTCTTGACTCTTTGAGATACAAAAGCCAGTGCACATACAGATAATTAAAATTTATTCCCACTTGATGAGCATTGACATGGAACGCATTTGTTCTTTTATTTAACTTAAGTAGTTTGAAGCAAGAATGTCCTGAAGAAATTCAAGGGAATCTAAACTGATGCATATCGCATCAGGTCATGAATGCAACTTCAGTGTGGATGAGAAGAGAAAGGAAGGCACATAAATCTACACAAAGGCATTAGACTAGACACAAAGCACTTAAAAAAAGAACACCACTGAGGTTAAACACTGAAATGCTGAGAGCTTTTTGCTTGACTGCACCACAAAAGATTTCTGCATCACTGTGCATTGCTGAGCTATTGTGCTGAGACAATTCTGTGTTTCAGGGTAATTAACTTATCTCACATGATAACATGAAACTAGGATGTTTGTAGATAGTTTTGTATGCGCATTACTGAGTTTTGTCAGGATCTTTCTGGTTGGATCTTGTATGAATCTGCTTAGGGATGTCAGCTTTTGTTACAATTCTCAGCAACAATAATAAGTATGTATCAACTTAGCCAAAAACATGCGTGATTATGGTCTTTGTAGGCGAAGCCATCTTTTCTACTTGTTATGATTTAAAACTTGTTTCAGATTAATTCCTATCCTTGTACTTTATTTTTAACTTCAAACTCTTTATGAAGATTCTCCATGACTTCAGAGGAATGAATCACAAGGATGTGGAACATACCAGATGTCATTGCGTCTGAAGAGGGAACTTCTATTTTGTATGAGCAAATTATTTCCAAATATCTGCAACCAAGTATAAAGTGGTGCTTTTATTTGTTTTTATCAGGTGGCAAAATAGTTGGGTAAATTGCTCATCCAGGTGAACAGCTAAGAACACATGAACATGGTTTAAGAATTTTTTTAATAGTTGCTGCATAACACTTGAAAATGTGTTACTTTTGGATTTAGCCTGTGCCCGCTTTGATTATGTGACTACAAGGAAGATTCTTCAAGAGATACAGTTCCTTACTAGTAAAACCTTGGGGGTTATTCTTGCCAGTTACTTCTGAATATTGCAGCTTCTGCTTAGGTTGTTTAAATAAGATGTTTCATGTACATTTTGTTTTTCTTTTGTTTGCTGACCATCAGCTCTGAGTGCCCTTGTCATTCCCCATACTGCAGAACCTGATCACAGCAGGCATTGTTCAAGTAGTCATCAGAGATTTTCATGTTTTTAACTCCCAGCCTTTCCTCAGGCAGCTGATGTGCATGCTGAATTACATTATGGGCTGTTATGGCTCCTGCTGTGGGCATGCGCAGCCCCACACATGTTCCATGAAAGACACTATGTGAATGTTACTTGGCAGAGACAAGTGCACACATCCCCATCGCAATCCCTGCATGCCATGAATCTCTCTCTCTCTCTCTCTCTCTCTCTCTCTCTCTCTCTCTCTCTCCAGAGGGCCCTAGCACTGCAAGGGACAAGATAATGTCAGTTTCCCTGAGACAGATAATCTGATATAAACCACAATCCCCCACAAGGTTCCTCTCATGCGTAAGCTGTTAGCCATCATCTCTCTATTCCCCAGAGTTGGGCCTTACTTCATATTCTTTTTTTTGTGTTTGAGATCAATGAATTGTCCTTCTATTCCTTTCCTATGATTTTTCTTTGTGCATGCATCTTTTGTTAACTGAACAATGTTTACCACTAGAGTTTCTAAGTACCATGATTATTCCATTTCTTCATAAATAACTTACAAACTTATTCTACTTTCTGAATGAGGCAGCATATGGTTAGTCAACTTGCCTGATGTCTTGATAGTCAGATGCCACTGACATGTTGGAGGCCTGACTGGAATTAAACTTCTAATATGGCAGCAAATTATATTTTGCAAGCTGCCAACACTGTGCTATAGTGTTTAGTGGCAAAACAAACTACTCAGATGCAAAACTTGCAAGTTTCTACCCTAATACCATACTGCTTCAGTTATGTATGTTCAGCAACATGTCCTCCTCATCATTTGATTACTTACATTTATTTTCTGACTTTTTCAGAAGTTATGCTGAGATGTGGAAGTTAATGTCTTTTTTAGTAAATGATTTCTGCCCTGCATGACAACACACACACACACACACACACACACACACACACACACACACACACACACACACACACACACACATGCATGGACCTATATAATTTTCTCAAAGACTAACAATATCGAAGCTGATATTGTCGGCACAAGAATAGCAAAAGTGCAGAACATCAAATGGTTAAAAGGAAATCTCCATAAGGGGAGATTTCCATTTACTTCAATATAGTGCGGTCTCAGAGTTGGTATATTTAAGTAGCAGGGGTTTGGGGGGGCACAGCCCCCTGCCTACACCTTTTAGTTTTTCTTGTTTTGTTTTGAATATATTTTTATAAACATTCAAAGTTTTAATAGTTCGATCACTAAAAGTCAATCTTTAGTGATTCAAAATATTAAACTTTCGATGATCTAATATAGATCCCCCCACACACACACACACACAGACACACACACACACACACACACACATACACACACACACACACACACACACACACACACACACACACACACACACACACACACACACACACATGCGTGCGTGCACACACCCACACACACACACACACACACACACACACACACACACACACACACACACACACACACACACACACACACACACACACACACACACACACACACACACACACAGACACACACACACACACACACACACACACACACACACACACACACACACACACACACACACACACACACACACAATATCTTGGAGAATGGACATTAAGCAGTGTACTGCAGAAATATTAAATTACTATATTTATGTCTATTTACATGTCATTGTCTGTAAACCTATTAGGTCTCGGTTCCTTTACATTCCTCTTTTTTTTCTGTCTGAAAAATGTTATTGTGTTGTTGTATTAATGCAAACAATGAATGCAAAGCAGGTTGAAGTCAGGTATAACCCTCCAGGTCTATCAAAGCAAGTTAATAAACTGATTTATTATTTAAGGAGTTGAATCATTAACGTGATTTAAATGCATTGTTTGAAAGATTGGCGGTGCATATTCTTTTTTAAGATTTTAAGGCTAGGTGCTTCTCAACTCTCCAGATATTTACCTCATATTTTGGTCTCTTCCTCATAAAACCTGTGGTTGTCTGGCAGATCACTGCAAACTAAAGTCACTAAATAATGGCATACATTTCAGTTTCATACTAAATATCCTTCAGAAAATGCATGCTAACACAAAACCTGTTACTGTAGCAACTTTCTAAGTTTATAAGAACAATATTTAAAATCTGTCCCTATTTGTGGGTCTTTGTCCCTCCATTATTTTAGGCTTTGCCCAGATTCCTAGTACTAAGAGGTTAAGATTTACGCTAGGTGCACCTGTCCTATGTGACAGCAATACAAACAATGATAGCAATTCCCTGCCTCTTTCTAAAGCACATATCTATTAAGCTGCCCTGGATACTAGGCATCACATTGTCAACAAAGGTCCATGCAGTCAATGCCATGTTTTTTCCTGTAATAACATATGCCTGTGACAGTTGGACAGTAAGCAAGGTTATGTTATGGAAATTTGATGCTTCTGTACTGAGGTACTGGAGAAAACTTAAGAATTCTGTGGACTACAAGAAGAAAAAAGTAGTTAGTACTTAAGGAAATAAACACATTATGTTCGCTGACAAGCCTGATACAAAAACTAAAACTTGGATACAAAGATGCTGTGAAAGATGGAAAGCAGAAGAAGAAGAAAGGGGAGCTAGAGGCTAACATGGATATACAGCATTTCTGAAGCAATGAATATGAATTTGCAAGAACTAAAAATAACTTTTTTTTTTAAAAAACAGCTTTATTGAGATAAATATTAACAAATAAACATAGAGAAATGTATATTTTTCAATATAAATATAACACTAATGAGAAAATAAAACAAACATTTTAAACTATATACAATGGCATTCTCCACAAGAATCAATTATTAATAAACATGTGCATTAAACTATGAGGATTGTAAAAAGATTTACATTACTTGTTCAGTAAATCATATACTTTTTTTCCACACATTACATGAATTAGTATTCCTAGAAGATCTTGCAGTATTGGTCAAAATTTCTAAGTTACAGACTTGAAAAAGTAATTTTTTGAATTTAATTATTGAGGGTAAAGTATGACTTCCAGTTTCTTGTAGTGATTTTTCTGGCAATGGATAAAATCAACCAGATCAGAGGTTGATTAGATCCTCTAACATAATTAGGAACAGGCATGTTAAATAAAACAAGTGATTTAGAAAGATAAAAATTATCTGTAAAAATAGCTTGTAAAAAGTATTAACATCTATCCAAAATTTATTTAATTCTATACAATCAAACATCATATGTGCCCAATCCACATTAACCACTTTGTTCCATGTCCAACAATTGGTATTTTTTTATTAAATTTACTTAAAGAAAATGGGATAATAAAAGACCTATGCAAATACCTCCATGTAAAAAATTTCCATTTAAGTGATGAAGTGGTAACACTTGCTGACTGTAAGATATTTAGTTTGTCAGAGTCTGTAGGGGATAATTATTTATTAAAGTAAAATAGTTCCAATAACTTTCTGAAGAATTATCTAAATCAAATTTAATTGCTTTATATAAATGAGATAAAATATTTTTAGATGTAGAATTATGTTGTAAAGCTATTATCATATATTGAAATAATTTAGGTATTGATTTTTTGGTGTTAAAGACATAGAATCCAATTTGTTTAGAACATATTTCCTAGCTAGCTGTAAATCTAACCAAGAGAATGTATCATAGTCATATTCATTTTTAATAGATTTATAGTTTTCAGATCATTCTTAGACATCAATTGAAACCAAAATATTATGTTTTTCTGTTGAAAAGAAAGCATTTTTTTAAATCAGATGAAAAGATGACACCTTGTGTGAAAGCTATAGGAAAAATAATATATATCCACTCCTTATAAATATTGAATTTATAAATATAATTTCTAAAAGATTTCAAAAGAAGAATCATATAATTGGAGTTAAATTTTTGAGAAGAATAAGATAAGAAATATTCTTTTAGAACCCAAATAAAGGAGTTACTTAGTATAGCTAACTTTTGAGATTTGTTGTTATTTCTAGAATTACTAATTAAGATTTCTAGAATATTTTTCCAATTTGCCATGTAATTATTATCTACATGTTTGTAAATAGCTTTGGCCATTGAGGAAATGGAATAGATTTCCAAATTAGGCATAGCTATACCTCCTTTTTCCCAATTTTTCATATGATTAGATAAAGCTATTTTAGGTTTAATCAGGGACCATAAAAATTTATGTATCAAGGAATTACATTTTTTAATAATTATTTATTTATTTATTGCATTTGTTTACCAGGATAAGTCCACTGGGCCTAAAAGAGCCCATTTTCAGTGGAGTCATAAACAAAAATAAAACTGGTAAAAATAATAAAATACCAGCGTAGTCCAAAAAGTAAAAAACACGATGACTTTAATCATTAAAATAAACCATAAAAACTGTACAATTCCATCTGTAACCGACTAAGCGCTTTCACCCAACAAAGGGCATCCTCAGAGTCAGTTAAATCTTAGTTACAGACACATATAAAGAAATTCGAATTGTTTATCACCATTGAAATGAGACCTCCAATTAATTAATTAGTTACCTTAAACAACTGTTCACCTAATCCCAGGTATTTTAACCATTCTTTTTATACAACACAGTCACCAACTTGGTGCTTAAAATTAAGTAACCAAGGAAAGTCCATAAATTTGAAATATACATTACGTAAATTTAAACTGTGTAAAAAGTGTGCATTTTCTTAATAAATACTTGTATTATACATGTATATGTTTCAAAAGAAAAGTATATGTATATTGTTTTCTTAACAGGTTTATACATAAATCATATCTCATTTTCATAGAAATTCTAACTACTGTTCTAAAGAATCTTGCAATTTCACAGTTCTATAACAGTAAAGCCCTATGTTTTAGAATACAAGTCAAAGACACTATATCATTGATGCCAGGTGACGTACTGGCATCAAGTCTGATCTGCCATAAGCACTCCTTTACTTCTAACATGTTTTGGTAATCACCCCCAAATTCTTTAGTGTAAATCCTGTCAATAACAAAAAATATAAATTTGTTAAAACTTACACATTTTTGGCTATTGGTTAATAAGGAATTTGTTGCTTTTTTATTTTTAATGTCTCTAACATGTTCCAATATTCTTTGCCTCAGCTTTCTAGTTGTCATTCCTATGTAGAAAGCTGGGCATGATAGACAAGTTGCTGCAGTGGAGGCCTGGGGAGAAAAGCTCCAACGAGATACAGAAAAAATATAAACATTAATTAGTACAGAAGCAGAAACAGTGTTACAGATAGTAAATATAGTAACATATACAGGATATATACATAAAAGCAGGAATCTAGTTTGTTTGATTACAGCAATATATACAGAAAATATACATTAAAGCAGAATTCAATGAATTCAATCAGATTGGTATAAACAGAGATCAGTATTATTGTACCAGAATCAACAAGTGAAGATAAAAATAAATATGGAGAAAATATAATCAGTCACTAGTAGCAAAATACATAGGAGTTTAGTAATCATATAAGGAGAGTGAAGAGGTTAGGTTATAGAGCAGGAACATAGCCAGGAAGAGTTAAGGTGATTTTTCAGCATTTGTTTGAAGGTGGTGATGCTGCCTGTGTTTCTTATAGAAGGCAGAAGTGAGTTCCATAGTTTGGTGATGGTGAAGGCATAGAGGAGCTGACCAGCAGATAAGGTGGGCTTATCTACTTTTAGAAGTAGATGATTTTCAGATCTTAGATGCCTGCTGGAATGGTATTTGGCAAGTAGATTTGAGAGAGCAGGACAGTCTGTGGGTCTGTAGATTATTTTGCGCACAGTAGTTAGTTGGGTGAATGAGAGATGGTGGGGGAGTTCCAGCCACCCTAATTGTTTTGGTGACTTACACTGGCGGGATGAGAATGTGGCCTTGGTGGCAAATTTTGCTATTCTGTTGTAACACATAGCAAGTTTGGATTTTGTAGAATTTTGGATATTAGTGAGGAGAGGGGCACCATAAAGGAGAGAGGGTAATAAAAAGGTAGTTGCAAGGGTTTGTCTAATAGAGAGGCTAAGAAAGTGTTGGTGCCTGTAGAGCATACCAAGCTTTTGATGTGTTTTTTTATGCCATTGTTTATGTGTAGGTCAAAGTTAAGGTTTTCATCTATAATAATGCCTAGTAATTTAGTGTGTGGGACAACATCTATAGTGGTATTGTCTTGGGCTTGTATAGTGAAGAGTTTTTTATCATATGGAGTGGTTTTCCTAGGAGTAAAAATTACTAGTTTAGTTTTTTTTTGGATTTAGGGCAAGATGATTGTTAAGCATCCAAGATTCAGTAGATGTGAGGGCATTCTGGGTAATTTGCTGGAGTTCAGAGCTGGAATTTGCAGTGCATATTATTGTAGAGTCTTCAGCATACTGGATTACTGAGGATTGTGGAAGAGTGGTGTGAAAGTTGTTAATAAAGATGCTAAATAAGAGAGGACCAAGTATGGAGCCTTGGGGTACCCATGTGGATGTACTGAGGAAGGGAGAGTAAGACTGTTGCCATTTGGTGGATAGCTGCCTATTGGAGAGATAGCTGTTGTACCATTGTAGGGTAGGGGGAGAAATGTGGAGGGTGGATAGTTTAGAGAGTAGGATAGTGTGGGAAATGGTATCAAAAGCTTTGGAGAGGTCAAGGAAAAGTGAAGCAATTATTTTACCAGAATTCCATACCCGGTTAACTGTATCAATAATCTGATTAGGAGGCGGTAATGAGATGGATTATATAATATATACATTTTTAGGTAATGAAATCATCTTTATTATTAAAAGTTTTTCATCTATGGAGAAATGAATTTTATTCCATTTTTAATAAGATATTCTATTGCCAATAAACTCTTATTGTAGTTTATTTTAAAGATATATTTTATGTTTTTTTGTAATTATAATACCCAAATAAAGTAGTTCATCAGATTTTGCCAAATATTTACTATAAATTGCTTGTAATTCAAAAAATTTTATGACCAATTAATAAGATTTGAGTTTTTTCATTGTTGAACAATAAACCTGATTTCTTTTGAAAAAAATCAATATATCTAAAGAGAGCATGAATAGATGAATCATTATCACCAAGCGTAATACGAATGTCATCTGTGAACATTTGTATTTTGGAAGATTTATTGGAATTTAAATTAAATCCTTGAATATTTTCATTATCTCTTATCAAATTGGTCCGCAGTTCCATAATAAGGGTAAATAAAAAGGGAGATAAGGGACATCCCTGCTTTGTTCCTTTAATAATAGGGATATTTTGGGAAATATTAGTACCTATTTTAATATATGATTGACTACCCTGATATAATTGAGTGAGTAAATGTATAAAGCTATTTGAAAAGTTTAATTCTTCCAGTAATATAAATAGTCCCAATTTACTGAGTCAGATGCACAATTTATATCTAAACTAATTAGTGTTAGATTATTATTTGAACATTTGACTGATTCTATTAAAGTTAATGCTCTTTTAATGTTATCATAAGTATTTCTATTAATTATGAATCATGTTTGGTAATGTTCAACTAAAATAGGTAAAAATGTTTTAGTCTTTCTGCAAATATTGACATAAACATTTTATAACCAATATTTAATAAAGAGATAGGTCTATAGGATGAACATTTAACTGGATCTTTATTAGGTTTAAGAATAGGAGAGATAAACGTATACTTCCATATGGGAGGTATTAACTTATTATTTTGGGATAAATTATATACTTTATGAACTAATTTTATAGCATTAGTTGGTAAAATTTTACATATTTCTGTAATGATTCCATCATTTCCTGGAGGCTTATTGAATTTTAAATTATTAATCTGGGTTTGAGTATCTTTAAATGAAATAGGTTTAATTATAGAATTATCTTGTTCATTTGTGAGTCTATTTTTGGTAACTCTATTACTAAATGTTTTAATTTCTTGGTTAGAATCTATTATTTTTGATTGTTGATAAATATTAATGGGCGGCCACAGTGGTGCAGCGGTTAGCATTGCCACCTCACAGCAAGAGGTTCTCTGGTTCAATTCTCGGCTGGGTTGCCTTCTGTGTGGAGTCTGCATGTCCTCCCTGTGGTCGCGTGGGTTTCCTCCAGGCACTCCGATTTCCTCCCACATCCCAAATAATGCTCTAGGTGGATTGGGCACTCTAAATTGGCCATAGGCATGAGTGCGTGCATGTGTGTGCCTTCTATGGAAGGTTGGGCACCAGGGCTGGCAACTCAACACTGTAAAACTCCACTGCCAATCATGAGTGGACAGGTGATCCACTGTGGCGACCCCTAACCGTGAAAAAGCCAAAAGAAGAAGAAGTTGATTAATATTAATAAAAATGCTCTGAATTCAACTAAAATATTTTGTATGTCTAAAACCATCTTTTTCTTTCTAGGGGAAAACATTTACTTTATATGATTCATTTTATTTAATCTTTTGGTTTTGTTTGCTAATAAATTTAAAGATTTGGGATTATGAGACATTTTTTTAAATTTATATTTCGCTAACATTATCATGTTTTTATGATTTAGGATTTCAATATATTTATTATGCAAAGAATTTATTTCACTTTTCTTGTCATTTTTATTTATATCTGTCACTTGATTATGTTTCAATGAATTTAATTTAAGTTGAATCTCTAATAACTGTTTATCTCATCGTTTCCTTTTTATATGGTACCAGTTAATAATTCTCCCATACAAATATGCTTTTAGGGCGTCCCGCACAAAAATTTCTGAGGAGTTATTATTATTATTTAATTCTATAAAATTTAGTGTTTACAAACTTAAAAATTCTTTAAAATCTTTCAACTTTGTGATATAAGCAAGTATTCTTCTTATCTGTGTATTGTAGTTTGAATTAACTGAAATTTCAAATATTATAGAATTATGGTCTGATATTGGACAATAAATAACCTTGGTGTTGACTAAAGAGCCTAATAAGTCATTTGAAAATAAAACTCTATTTTTGAATAGGTGTTATGTCTACGGGGAAAAAAAGTATAGTTTTAAGAATCAGAATCTGCAAAAGAATGAATATCTTTCAGAAAATATATTTCTAGAAAATCTTTTAATGATTTGGCAGAAGCTGTAATCTTTCTTTTATTATGAGATGTTGATTCTTTATTATCTAAAATACAATTAAAATCCCCAGCTATTACTAAGGACCCCCTTAGAATGTTGTACTATAAGATCAAGGTGTTGTTTTACTGTATTGATACGTATTCCTAGTATCCAATATAGATTCACTAAAGTATACATTTTCTTATTAAGTTCAACCATGACAAGACAAAACATTCCTTTATTATCTTTATAAGTATTGGCAATCTTTGGGCAAGGCAAAGTATTATTCCACAAAATAGCTACCCCTCTTTTCTTTTGAAGATGTTCTGAACTAACTAATTTTGAATATTATTTAGTATCTAATCTAAACATATCTTCTGATCTCAAACTGAGTTTCTTGTAAAAACAATAATTGGGTTTTGTGTAATTTAAGATATTTGAATAAACTTCCTCTCTTATTTGAGTTATTTAATCCATTAACATTAATAGAAATACTCTTTAATGAAGTCATAAGGAGTTAAATTGTTGAAAAGGGCATATTTAGACCAAAAACATATCTTATAGTTAAGAATTAAAGGAATACAAAGGAAAACTTTAAACTGACTGCATAGTAATAAAGATAAAAAAAATGTGAGTGTATTACTATATCATTTTTTTGTATTGTGAAGAATGTCAAAAAAGACTGTAACAAACTTTTATAACTTAAGCTAGTAACATCATAACCACCCTTAACCATCCTGGAGTATAATACTCCTAATCCAAGTGATATATAATCACTCAGATTAACCCCCATCTAGTAACAACCTCTGATCAGCATATGTCTGAGAGAAAAAATTCTGATCTAAATAGATCAGGCTTAGCTTCTATAGAAAATCAAGATATCTAATAACATTAAATTAGTAACAGAAAAGTATGCAAAAGGCAAATATGATACAGTTTTAAAAAGCATCACTTTGAAGAATAGCAGTATTAAATATTTTCTATTAACATAGGTAAATACTCCTGTTTCAATGACCTTTAAGTGAAAGAAACTATCACCAAAAAGATTTGATACACAAATCAGCCTTCATTATTATATTAAGTAGTTACTACATGTTTATGAAAAAATGACATTGACTATCCTAGAAGTAAGTTTAAGTTCTATTAGTCTCACTATGAATTTAGATATTGATGACAAATAACCATAACATATAGTTGATATGATTGCAAATAACAATAATGATAAAACATTTTATAAATAATATATTTTCATATAAGTGAGGAACTGATAAATTATACATAACTAAATCATAAATACAAGTAAATTAATATTCTAAAACTTTCATATTTTCTTGAAATGATAATCTAATGACATAAAAGAAGAAATTATAACTAAGGATCTGCTAGTGAAGGCATGGGTTATTCTCATTTGTAATAACTTAAACAATTGTATTTATTTTAATTTTTTTTGCATTAATAATGATCTTGTAAGAGTAAATGAGGTGTCAATAAAAATTATTTCTAATTGATTGCTAAGAATATAAGGAGTAATTTAGTTTTCATCCATAGCATAAATAGTTTGATGACAATGTTGCTCTCACCAGTTCAAACCACCAATTCAATGTGCTATTTCTTTTCCTCGTTCATTTTAGTCCCAGATTATTTTTTGATTTTGAGTTCATAATCATTGTTGTTCTATTTGACTATGTTCATCCAGACCCTTGTGATGTTATCAATCCTTTTAAGTTGCTGTGAAAAATTATTATTTTGCTGCTTATTAAAACACATAAACAGGCAGTTATATTTGTATACAATACAATCACAATAAATGGTACCTGCGTACTATCACAGCCATATTCACTACCTGAGAAGTGGCCCATTGCAAAGCCGTTCATTTGTTGACAGAAAGTACTGAAACTGTCTAGGCAAGTGTGTGCCACTAAACTGTAATTTTTCTGGGACCGTGGGAATTTCTGTACTTATTACATCGGCTAATTGTCTTCAAAATGGTTGTGTTTTTACGTTTGCATCTGACTACAGAATTTTCACAGGTATTTCTTTCTGTCACTACAGTAAAGATCCATAGTCAGTACTACTTTGGATGTAAACAGTTTGCACATATCTTCAGTGTAGTAAAGGCGTGGCCACTAAACTGTATTTTTATTGGGACTTGTATTGAATGCGGCACTGATTCACACCTCCCATACATGATTGCTTGCTCTTCACCTGTGTTTGCAAATGTATAGGTCACTTCAAAATACTTAGTAAATGTTGTGCCTTTTCAGATGGCTAAACTTGAAAATCTTTTGTGACATTTTCCAGGGCAAGATCTACCCCCCAGCCAAGGCAGAGAAGTCTGAATATTACTTTACTTTTTCTGGACAAATACAAGATAATCTCAACATTGTAAACATCAGTGTGAAGTAACATCTGCTTTCTTGGGTGACTTCAGTGACATACACCAGTTCCAAAAACAGGCTGACAACAGTTTTTGGCTGCAGAAAGGTTAGAAAGCAAGTCGCCTATGCAGTTCCTTCTGAATTTGGCTGCAACAATACATAAGCACCCAATAAATTTATTACAAGTTATAATCATTAATAACACTCCTAAATACTCATGACAATTAATGAAGTAGTGTTAAATAGGTATTCACATATTGAATATTGGAAAAATACATCTTTAAATCCTACAGGTCTAATGAACTCTTGATTTGTACTGATGTTTGCGGCTGTAAAATTCACATATTACATGTGTAACGTAGGGATGACACATTGTAAAATGACCTTCTATGCCCATATTGCTGTTAAAGAAATTTGTTAAATGATAATGTCGGATTAATTACATCAGAAGGAAAAAAAAAAGCTTTCAGTGACTTCTATTGTGTTTGCATAAATAAATAGTCTCACACTGAAACCTCAAGGATGTAAATAAAGCTACTGGATTTGTATCACAATATAGTATTTTGGAGCACACTGAAACAATGATGAACGTCACTTACAACCATAAAATGTAATTATTCCTCAACTTTCTTAGTGAAACCTACTGTAACACATCTCTACTTTGCTGTGTGCATAACTCCATTAGAGTTAGAAAAGGGTTTTTATTAACACACAAATAATTATTACACTTCACCCTCTATTTGCATTACTACCTAAGCTCCATTACTTTTTTGAAGCGTTCTAGTGTTCTGAAGTCTCTAACGCTTTACTTCTGGTTTAAGGATCTGAGGTTTCCATGGCAACAGTCATGTTATAACTAAAGGGAGATCATCCAGATTAGAAGACTGTTCATGATGTAGGTCTTGAGCTGAAGCTGATTAACTGCAGGCTTTCAAATTTTCAGCAGGAAATAGTGAGTAAGAGACTCTTTTAACTTTAGGATAACTTGAGCCGCTGATGCTGCTCACAATTAGTGATGCATCGGCCCCTGTCTGTTCAGCAATCAAGAAAGCCATTGTAAAATTCACAAATATTTCCAAATGGCCTCTGCAGACAAGAGGCCAACACTGGAATCAACAAAACACCCCATTTTCAACTACAAACAAATGGATCAATACAATAATTCATCATCAAAGATATAAATCAGCCAAAACGCCCCCCCACAAAAAGCAAACATGCAACAAGGAGAGGGAGACATCAGCAGCACCAATATCGCCCCCATCCGCTAAACAGCTCCATACATTTCCAACGGCAACTTTTGTGTTTAAAACATCTTCGGACATTTCCAACAGCAACCCCTAAATTCAAACTCAGTCCAGACATTGTCAACAGTAACATATTATGCTTTATATTAGCTCCGGACCCTACCAATAAAAATATTTATGTTTAAAAAAGCTCTGGACTTTATCAAGAGAAAATTTATGCTTAAAATAACTTTATACACAAACCAAAATCATGTCTATAGAGCCTCCTCAAGGACAATATAATCACTCACTATCAATACAATACAAATTTAAATATAAGCACCCATTCAATGAGACATGTTATTAGAAAAGATATTTATCCAAATAAAGTTGCATCCCATAAATATATCTAAACTCCAATACAAAAGGCAACAGCTTATTTAAGCAATAACCCATACCTGTCTAATAAGAAGCAACTAAACTTTACATAATACGCATCAAATAGAACAAGAAAGACTAATTTTAAAAAGTATAATAAACAGTGGTAAAATCTTACCTATTGTTCCAGTTTTCACTTTCCCTGACCTTATGGGTCATTAGTATGTTTAGAGCAAAGAAACAAGGTATCTAATGTGGACAGAAACAAATAAAAGTAGGACTTTTATTTTCTTAACTCGTTTTTATGCTCATAAGTGTTCCAGGTTCCATTTTTGGCTAATCTCTTTAAATTAGCATTGGCCCAATCCATTTCTTCAATTCTGCCTAAAGGTTTGTTAGATTTAACAAAAGTAAGTGCACTGTCCAGATCTTTAAATATTTTAGATGTACCCTGGTAGAATATTTTCAATCTTGCAGAAAATAGCAGATGAGATTTTATTTGATGTTTTTAAGTTCTCTTATCAATGGCAGAAAAACTTTTCTTTTTGTAATTACCACAGGAGAATAGTCATTATCAGAATGAACTATATTGTATTTTATTTTAATTGGAGATTTTGCCCATACAGTCTTTAAGACAATTTCCTTATCATGTGAGGAAAGGAATTTTACAATCACAGATTTTGCAGAATTAATTTTGTTATTTTTAGAAGAGACCATAGATCTGTGTGCTCTTTCAATACCATACGAAAGAGCTTCAGGTAGTTCTAGGATTTCAAGTAGCCATGAAGACAAGAACTTTTCCATACTATCTCTTTCTATATTTTCTGGTAAGCCAAAGATTCTTATATTATTACAACGTGACCTGTTTTCTAGATCATCTATTTTAGACAAAAGGAGAGTATTTTGCTTTAAATGAAATTCTATATTATGCTCACCTTCTTGGAGCCTAGAATTCATATAATTTAAGGCCGTTTCAATACATGAAATCTTTTCTTTCTGTTGTTTTAAATCTTCATGTGTAATGTTCATTTGTTTAGCACAGCTCTCCTTAAAACTATCCAATTTCAGATCCATTTTATCCATTTTGCTATTTAGTTCTTGAATGTTGGTTAATAAAGTTTGTAATTCCTTTTTGAAAGTTGTGTCCTGATGAGAAGATTTGTTGAAGCTCATTTTGTTGACTGATGTAATTCAGAAGATCTCTGATGGTTTTTGACAGGAAAAAATAAAATTATCAAAAAGATTTGTTATACTATCCTTGTATAAGATATAAAGTACCCTTATATTAAAAAATAATGAAATTTCTGTCAGAGAAAATGAGTATAGACAGAGCTGAAGAGAAGTGTTGTTACTCTAAGCACATCTTGGCCATGCCCCCATAAATAACGTTTTTTTAAAGACAAGCTTGACAGGCTAAACTCCTTGGTGTCATGAAGAGCTGAACTCAACAAAATGTCTAAACAACAACAACTGAGTTGCTAACTTTTAAGATGTATGATTCACAGATTATCACTTCACTTCATATGAAATTTAAGTTAAATAACACTATGTATTGCTAAATGAGCAGATAGAATATTAGCTCTTCTTAATGGTTGACCTCCCTGAGGAATGCTTTTCTGCCTTACAAAGCTTCATTAATTACACAACGGTGACAAAAGACACCTATGACAACTCATATCATGGCACACTGCTTTATTTTGAAAATTGCTTAACAGCTAGCATTATGGAGGTTTTCAGGCAGATACTTGCAAAGAACTCATTTAGTTTGCCAACAGTTAGTACTAACCAATAAATATGGTCTCTAGTGTGTGCCTGGTTATACTGGGGATCACTAATGTATATCATACTAGAACTGTTTGAAAGAGTGCCATGATTTAGTAACCATCCATTTAGCCCAAAATGCTGATGATTGCTGCTTATTATGAATATTTTTTATGTTATTTTCCCAAACAGAAGTGGAACATGACGCATTGCCATCCCTTTTTTTACTGTGTTTGTTAGTGTCTTCTTATGTCCTAGTTTATCTTTACATCAACAAATGATAATGGTTATTTTTTCCTCTTTTAGGTACTGAGCTGTCAGAAATATGCTTAAAGAACATTGCTGTTTTATCCTCATGTTTAATACTTGACTTAAAACCAACATAGCATTGAGATTAGCTGCAAATGTTTTATATTATATTTCTGTTTGCCTACATGGTTAAAATATTTAAGCATGTATAAGTGGCCATGCTCTACTGTCCTAATTCTATTTAACTAATTTTAACATACTTCTAGATTTATACCTGGATAGATGCCTAATCATTTTAATTTATAATTTTATCCTTATCCACCTTCAAGCCATTTCTTCTTTTCCCTATCACTCATATGACTAACCTGTCAGTCTTTATTCATGTCACTATTTCTTTTTCAAGTTTTACCAGTGTCATCTCTTATACTTGAATTGTATTCTATGCATTATGAATTTTGATTTTTTTTCACTATGTATTATGTTATCTGTTATATTTTCCTTTATCACAAAATTTCTTGTTAAAATGTTTTTATTTTCTTTCTATTTTTAAACTTTATTGCATTTTTGTAAATTTTGTTCTGTGGAGCTTTTCTCCCCGGGCCTCTGCTGAAAATGGGCCTTTGGCCCAATCGGACATTCCCAGAAAACAAAAGAAAAATAAATAAATTTACCTATTAGTACAGTATTGCAGTCGTCACCATGTTTTTTGATTTTTGCTATGACAGTCATTATGCCTAACAAATATTTTACAGCAGTGAAAATAAACTACTGTCTTTTGGACCAGATGCAGCCTTTGAACATATAATGTTATCACCCTTATAAATTGCTTGTGATGTAGCCCACGTGTGATTGGTTGCCCCATGTTGACTGAAACCAATTCAGTTTCTGCTCTCTCATCTGTTTACTGCCAGATAACAATGTAACAATGAGAGACCATCTGCATGGTGCACATCACTTGTTAAGCAGTCTAATCACTGCACCTTTGATCAGGTTCATAAGCATACACTAGCATGGAGTCTTGAAGACTAACTGAGAATCCTAGGCAGTTAAACCCAATATATTGGGAATAAATTGGGCTCACCCATCAATGAGTGTTATACTGCATAAACCAGGAGTGAATTTAAGATTATTAATACAAACACCCAGATTCAGTTTAAAGGCAGTCAATGTATCAAATTGCTTGACATGTAGGGGAAATTTATTACCGCATTGGGTTAGAAATCTATCATTCTAACAGAATCAATTTTTGTGTTGTTCAAAATTAAGTTCCCTGATGTGGGTGTTTGTGCTGCTGCTGCTAGTTTTACAGAAGGCTAACCAGAATAAAATCTTTAATGGAGTGGAAAGTTAGACAGAAATTATTGTGAAGGAGCCTGTATGAGACAGAGTATAATGAGAGGTCTTTTAGCCTATCAGCATAGCCTATAGACTTCTGTCCGGTAATTTTCTTGGTCAGGAGTCATGGTGGTCTTTGTAGGTGATTATAATACTTAGATAGGTACATGCCAAAGGGGGGCTTTGTATTCTGTGATGGATCTGATGAAGGAAGTATACAGAAGAATTATTACTTCTTTATTCATAGGTTCATAGGTGTGTACTAGGCTAATGGTCCTGAAGCCTTTAGAAGCCCAGCCCATAGGATAAACCTGGCATTGTGCCACCCAACATTAGTTCCCAGTGCCTCTATCAAGTAGAGCCATTGGAGTGATCCCCAGGATGAATTTTCTATTTCCCATCCACTCATCAAGATTCTTCTTAAAGAGGGCCAGTCAGGTGCTCTGTTTAACATGTATGGGAAGTCTATTCCATAGCATGGGCAGTCTCTGTGTTATGAACCTGTCCCTCCAGCATGTTCTGTTGATTTTGGTAATGAGGTTGAGGTCTCTGGAGCATGTGGTTCAGAGGGATTGGGATTTCTTTAGATGTAGCATTTCTAACAGAATTGGGTCAGACATGGCTTTGTAAGTCAAGCGGACATCACATCTAAGTAGGTGATATGAGGCAGAGAATAGTTGGAGTTTATGAGTCTGTCCATATAGGACAAGTGTTTAAGGCCTAGGATCTTTTTTGTGAAGTACTCTTGTGGCCTCTCCAGTTGTTGCAGGTGTCTAGTGAGGTACATGCCAAATGGGACATTGTACTCGATGATTGGCCTAATGAGGGAAGAGTAGAGGGAAACAATGACCGCTTTCTTCCTGGATACAAAACCCTTAATAATGAGATGTGCCACATAGAAGGACTTTCTGACCACAGTGGCAATGTGGTGATCAAAAGAGAGGTTGCTGTCATCCTGTGTTCCCAGATCTCTTATAATGCTTTCTGTGTTCAGTGGACTACCATCGATGTGGTAATTCATGGGAACTGAGTTTTTCCCAAAGGAGATGATGACACATTTTTTGGCATTGAGCTTAAGGCCATGGTTCTGACACCAGTCATTGGTCTCAGTGAGACCTTTCTGTAGGATGTCAACATCACTTGGGGAGTTAATAATACCTCCCAACTTGCAATCGTCTGTTAACTTTGTCAGCCAGAGTCCCTTCATGTTGTTTTGGACTTCAGAGAAGTAGATAACAAACACGAGAGGATCCAGAACTGAACCCTGTGGGACTCCACTCGTGACTGGTCAGCAGTCTGACTTGGAGTCAGCTACTTTCACACTGTGGGTTCTATCTGAGAGCCAGTTTGCAACCCACCTAGTGATATATGGGTTGCTGCCTAGCTTAGTGAGTTTTTCTATGATTCTTGAGTGGGGAATGGTATCAAAGGCCTTGGCCAGATCAAGTTAGGCAGCATGAGCCACCTTGTGTTCATCCACAGCTCTGGTGAGTGACTCAAAGAAGTCGACCAGGTTGAGCAGACATGATCTACCCTTCACAAAACCAAATTGTATGCGATCCAGAGTTTGGAGATTCCCTATATCCTTGTTTATTAGGTCCATGATGATGCATTACATAGCTTTCCATATCAGACTTGTCAGGCTAATGGGGTGATAGTTCCCAGGGTCTGTAGTCACTTCTCCTTTGTGGAGAGGGATGACTGTAGCTGTGCGCCATTCTGTAGGGACAAAGCCCGAGGTGAGGTTGTGATTGTACAGGGCACACAGGTATGGTGCCAGTTCATGCTGTAGTTCATGTAGAACACAGCCAGCGATATTGTCAGGTTCCATAGAAGCTATATTCCTGGCCTTGGACAGTGCTGTATTAACCTGTGCAGCAGTAGTACTGGGTGCCTGGAAATCTACTGGTATTGCGATTGATCATTTGGGGGGAGAGAGGGGTAAAGTTGGCACTGAATCTGTCAGCCAGTATATTGGCAATATCTGTTGGCTCGGTATAGGAGGTACCATTGTGCAATAGCTCAGAACAAATCTGGATATTGCCGTAGAGATTCTTTACATAACTATAGAAGGCCCTGTGGTTGTCTTTACTATCTGTTCCAATTCTGTTTTCATAGCTAGCTTTACATGATTTGATGAGGGATCTCAACTTTTTGTTGAGGCTGATAAGGGAGTTTTTCCAGTCTTGGGACTTCAACTTATTCCACATCAGTTTCTCTCTTCTGTTGTAGAGTTTGTTTATGGCAGAGGACCACCAGATTGCCTTTGTTTTTTTTTGGAAGAGAGCTTCTTGGTTCTATTGGGTATGGTGAGATCCATGAATTTGTGTACGTGTTCGTACAGTGCATTGGTGTATGATTCGGAAGTCATGCAACTATTCTCCATTTGCATGGGTGCCATGAAGTTAGCCACCTCTGTTTTTAGGAACCCAATGTTAACTTTGGAGAAGTTTTTCATGGTGGTTAACTTTGCAGGGGGGATGGTAGGGATGTGGATTTCCAAGGTGATTAGTTTGTGGTAGGATCTAACCAGGGAGGAGTTGACTATAGGCGTAGAGCAACAGTTGCCCATGTTAGTAATGACCAGGTCAAGGATGTTGCTACCTTTAGTAGGGGTAAGAACTGCTGGTCCAGGGCATTGAACTTAATGAATTCCAGGAAATGTTGGGCAAGTGTACTGGTACATAAGTAGTTTTCCCAGTTAATGGAAGGGTAGTTGAAGTTGCCCAGTATGAGAGTGTTAGGTTGGACCCTAATATTCTCCAGGGTGCTTAGGAACATAGAAGGTGAGTCTTGGGACATGGTTGGGGACCTATAGCAGGCTATGACCTGAATCACTGTCTTACCCAATGTTAGCTGCACCTGAAGTATCTCTGATGTGTTTTGTTGGGCTACCAGTCTTGAGGTGTGTGCATCCTTTATGAATATGGAAACACCACTGCCTTTGGAGCTTTGGTCCAAGTTCTGGGGTCGAAAGGTGTGAAATGAGTTATAGCCTGGTAGTGCAGGGTTGCTTTTTGCTGCTTTGAACCAGGTCTCTGTTATAGCACAAATGTTGATGTTCTGCATTTTAAGGAGTGCTTCAAGCAAGAGCATTTTGAGATTTAGACTTCTAGCATTGAGCAGGATGACCCTCTGATTGCATTTGTTTGTAGCAGTTATGGTAGTAATTTGGTCTTTGAAACCTCACCTAAAAAAGGCACTATAAGGGTGGCAAGAGCCTTGGCCAGTATCTGGAAGCTCAGGGGTGACAGATGCAGACCATCTCTGGCAAAGCATCGAGGTCTGTTTATCATGTCATCCCAGGCAGACAGATACTGGATCCCCTTCGAATGACACCAGAAACTTAGCCAATTGTTGAAATCAATCATTTTCTGCTTGTACTGTGGTATCATTCTGGGTGATGGTAGGATACTGTTCAGGGCTAGGTCATACCTGCCTGGGCTACATAATCCGAGAGCTCTTATATGTCTGTTTTCATGTAGTCTAGGGAGGTACATCTCAGGTCATTCACACCCACATGTACAATGACAGAGTCATATTTATACCTGTTGTTGAGGGACCTGAGTGCATGCATTATGTGGTGGATCCTGGCACCTGACAAGCAGCTGACTGTTACTTTCTCCTTATTCAGCCTAGTGAGTGGGACATCAGTGTGCCTTACTATTGAGTCACCTATGACTAGTGTGTTGGGCATGCTGTTTTGCCTTAGGGGCATTGGTTGAGTGGCACACTGTTCAGGAGAGTTATGTGTCTTGTGATTAGTGTTGTGTTGTGGTGGTCGAGTGCATTTCTGCCTTGGAGGCCTCTGCTGTTTGGGTAGATTTTTATCGAGAGCCTCCATGAAGGTGGGTGTGTGGTTTGTGTTTTTAAATGAAGGCAGTTCTGGTGTGTATTCTGGAGGCCTATGTGCTCCATGTGGTGTTGCACAAGTGTTGACCTCCTCCTCTTGACCAGCTATTTTGGTCTTGGCTGGAGAGTGCATGGCTTCCAGTTTGGATATATAAGTGCATCTCTCGCAAGTCTGAGTGTTGGGAGGTAAGAGGAGAGGGTTGTCACTGTACATGAGGCAGTTGCTACATTGCCTCAGGATGCCCAAGTTCACCAGGTTAATAGGAGAAAGCACAGGGAACTGACCTTTAGACATGCCTGATGGGTTGGGCATTAATAATAATTACTGGAGCTGTTTCGTTGTACAACGTTTAATGCTAGTAGCACTTTTGTGTGCTACAATAATTGCTAAAAGAAGTCTGGTAAAGTGCTAGACTAATAAGCTAGTAAAGGTGCAGGAGAGGAGAGAACTAGCAGATCTAAGGGAAAAATTGAAGAGCAGATGTTTTGGCACCACATTAGATACCTTTTTTGTTTGTTCTAAACATACTAATGACCCATAAGGTCAGGGAAAGTGAAAATTGGAACAACAGGTAAGATTTTACCATTGTTTATTATACTTTTTAAAATTAGTCATTCTTGTTCTATTTGATGCGTATTATGTGCCACCACTCAGAAGCTTTCAAATAGTCCTGAATACTAGACTAGTTACAGGAAAGTTGGGAAACAAGCGCAAATGTGGGTTTTTAAACTAGAAAGTTAAAAGAGATGGAAAAACTGCCCAAACAGCCAATAAACTACCTAGAGGGTGTGCCTTTAAAAACTAACTATTATAGGTAGAAGTATTTCTTATTGATGAATGCACCCATATTTCAGTTGACAATTTCAAATTTTAAGAGGGGTGTCTTATACATGCTATCATCTAAGGAAAGACTGCTAACACAGTAAAATCTTGTATGTGGTCCAGATTATATTAATTTATCTTGACCATTTCATGGGTATGTGAAGCTCCCTTTGCTTGTGAGCAAATCTGGTATAGATATACTTACATTTCAGCTAGGGTTTTCAGAAAGACAGACCAAAGCCTTAAGTATTGTGATATGATGAAGTAGGTACCTTCACATTCCCTTATCACCCCAAAATAGTATGGTTACCTGGATTCATAAAAATCACTTGGATTACTATGTGGGTGGAGTGGTTGCTTGAAAATATATTCCAATGTGTGTGTGTAATTGGCATTTAAGCATACTCTAGCGCAAATCTCCCAACTGTCCTTATTTTAGAGGAACTTCCCTATTTCCAGGGCTGATTTACCCCTGCACATAATGTACCTATTTTTGGAGCTATGTCTCTATTTTCAGAATTGATTTAACCCTTCACACAATATTCTTAAGGTTCCCCATCACACACAGTTTCTGAAATTGTCTATTACTCAGAAAATCACACTACATGATCACCATACTAGTGGCACCGTCAATTTAAAAAGAAGGGACACACAGTTTACATCTCCTTTTTCAGAAGCAAAAGTAAATGACCTGTGTGGCAGAAGTTTGCAATGCATTTCATTAAAGTCTACATATTTTATACTGTTTCTTTGATAATTTGCTGATTTTTTCCATCATTTTCACTCTCTGTTTTTTAAACATGTATTTCAGAGTATTATCCCACATTCCTACTGGAAAAAGGAGGAGTTTTGTTCAATTTAGTATTTAAATTTTATGCTGATTACATCAGGATTTTGGCTCTATGCATCTACTTTTCAAGGGCCTTTGTATCTATTTTCAATGTCTGCAGCAAAGATATGCTTTAGAGTATACTTAAATAACTTAGAATAAAGGAATAGTGTTTTGAAGAATTTCAACAACAGCTGTCACAGAGGAAGCATTCAGAATTCTATCCACAGGATCAATATTTTTCATTTTTCTCTTCAAAAGCAAATCTTGTACATCCCTATTTTTAAACAATATTTTCGATATTAAATTAGTACATTAATAATGTATAATTGTCTTTAAGACATTGCATGGATTACTCCTTTACCTATATTGAAACATACATTGACAAGTAACACATCAGGGGATAAAGGTATCTTAATACCTCAGTGTTTAATATCCTGACAAGAAACATGGATATCCATTATTATTATATTCATGTAGATATCAGATTTATTGAATTTAATGCCATTCTTAAAGGTATTCTAATAACTGAAACAACATAATTTCTGTCATCTGTAACTGTGATCTTTAAGTTAGCCAAACTGTAAGAATGAATCCAGGTTAAATATGCAAAGTCTGAAGTTAGACTATATCTAACCCAAGATACAGGTCTGTCATAGTCACTAAATATAAGTATCTGGGGGATTGGGTACAACCCTTATGCCAGGGGGTACGGAAGAAAGTGTTATGCAAACCCACATACACACCACTTTAGACTCTTTAAGAAAGTAAATTAACAATCTGTCATAGATAGATTGTTCTACTTACTGGGCACACTGATATACAAATTTTTAAAGGAAAGGTATAGTCGCCTATAAAGCAGGAAACCTCCTCTTAGAGAGCAATCATACACTTTTAGAAACCATCCCCTCCCCTTTCAAAACAGCAGTTGGAAAACACACATTCTCCTGACTGGGCTCTGCTCTATGGAGCAGCCTATCTCCTCAGATGAATGGCCTAATACTCTGCAAGAGTTCACATCTACCCTAGCAGATTGTTTTAAACTGAAATAGCTTGTACATGAATCATGGATAATGGATAATGCAGTTACCTTGCACTTGATCACTTAACACAACCATACCCTGATGAGTGAGCAATACTTAAAAATGTTGCATATCCAAAACTGATAGGATATTATATATATTGTACACAGAAAATCAGACTATAGATGTTGCACTGTAATCAATGTGACTAGCTCAAATATTATCCTAAGCTAGGGCTAGCATTCATTCTCAAGACAAGGTGGTACCCTAGTCTGCATAACTTTCTACCAGTGTGATTTACTATATCTGTAAGATATATCTTTGTTTGGTTCCACCTGAAAAGCTCAAAATTTCAGACGCTCGAAACTTAAAATATTTAGTGCAAATGCTGAAATCTTGTAAGCCCGAACTGGCAGAAAGAAATGGAACAGTGTTTGTTTTTGCCAGAACCTGTATTGTGTGTGATCATGACACAGTGGAGACTGGGGTAATGATCCTTTCCTCGCTGTGGCATGATGCTGGAGTTGGGATATATAAGTATCGGGGGGGGGGCACAGGAGTTTTGTGTTTTTTTTTCAAGCATTTCAGCTCAATCTTATAAGTTTCACACAATAGGATTTTGAGTTTTCAATATAAAACCTTTGTTTACACAATTTATGACTAATCTTCTTTTCACCTATTATATTGATTACACTGTTTCTCAGTGAACCTGTTTTTTTCACAATAATTGGTCCTAGCCATATTTTATAATTATATCACTTCACTATAAAATTTTTGCAGCTGTTAAAGAAACTATATGACAGTAGCTAGCCATATTGTATAACTTAAGCAATTGTAAAGCTGTTACACTCAACTGAAAGTTCTGTATAACTTAAGCAACTGTAAAACTGTTGCTGTCATCTGAAAGTTCTATATTCTTGCCCTCAGTGGCATAGGTCATGACAGAAAAGAATCTTTCAACCAGCTCTTACCAAATCAACAAACAAAATAAATAAATAAATAAATAATAAGGGAAATTCCCCTCCAAAGAAATAACTGTTTAATGCAAATTTGTTCTCACAGCCTTCATATCTACATTTCTTGGTAAAATAGATTCTTACAGCATATCATCCAGCTAAAAAGAAATAATGGCACGTAGGTATTATCACAACCAGATTTTAAACCACTCTAAAATACGTAAGTAGCAATACCTCTTGACACATCTGCAGTTTCTAAGACAGTTTGCAATTCATTTGGACTGAACACAAAACAACTGAGCATTTCCTCACTGATTTAAATAGTAACAAATTTGAATTGACGTTATATGGCAACAGGAGCCCAATTTTTCATATTTCATGGCCAAACAAGATTCTGAGCAGAACAACCAGGTCTTTTGTATGCTGTATCACAGCTGACGGCAGTTTGGGAGTAATGTGTCTTTCAAATGATGGACACTCATTTTAAGGTAGGCAAAGTACCTAGACTGCTAACTACATTTTCAACACAGTGACCTCACTCGATGTATAAGTAAATCGGATGCCACACCATGGATGGAAGATACAGTCCTGCTGCTCTGTTTGGTTTTGTCTGAATGTAGTAGCAGACATAAAGGCAAACTTAACTATGGACTGCGCACTCCAATCTGTAAATGACAGCACAGCATCAAGAGGTATAATCCCTTCAACAGTAGTCCTAAAGTAGTAAACTGTACACAGACACAAACACACACACGTAAATATAATGGCTTGAAAAGTGCTGAGAAGCCACACACAGTAATCACAACAGAAGAACACAGCCTACAGTTCCACTGTGAAGCACTTTGCAGACACAAAGCAGGGAGGTACGCTACAGAGGAAGAGGAATTTTGCTGTTGTTCCTCTTCCTACATCTCATAACCACATTGACAGAATACCAATTAGCACTTCACACACACCTTTCAACTTAAAGATGAAGTCGTTTCGGGATCACATTACGAACTGCACCAGGTTAAAAATTTGGTTGCGATAATACGCAAGTACCGAAATAATTTAATAACTCAATTATGTTCTGCTCACTTTTCATTTCCCAGTCTATGTCTTAACTGTTTGGGTATCCAAACTGTGTTTACTAGTACTAACTACTTTGGTAGAAAATGCACCTGTCTCCATTATTTATTTATTTATTTATTTGCATTTGTTTATCGGGAAGGTCCACTGGGCTAAAAAGTACCCATTTTCAGTGGAGGCCCTGGGGACAAAAGCTCCACAGTGATTTATACAAAACATTTGAATAACAACTCAATTGGCTACAACAAGTTTCACAGTATACAAAGCTTTAACAAAGTTGTATACAGTATTAAAAGTTTTATATATATATATATATATATATATATATAAAGTAATAATGCAATGCAACTGTAGTTAAACCTATCTGCTTACAGTCTTTCCCATCTTATTATTATTAGTCATATTATAACTTTAATATTCTTCATAAAAAAGATCAGATAAGATCTGAATGAATGGGACAAGTTAAATGTAGATACTAGTACCAGATGCTCAGTAATACAGGTGAACATATTCTCTTAATAGCTTTAATTAGTTGCTATTTTTGCAGGTAGTCCCCCGGATTCACTAATCTTCTGTGCAGGACTAGCTTAGTCCTGCACGGAAGCGCCCGTGCAGGAGCAGGACGGCAGCGCACCATGCATAGTAATGAAAGCACTCTGCCCAAGCTCCTAGTCTTACACGGAGTGTGTATGAGTGCAGGGGATGTGTCTCAGAGCAGAGCTCTCAGAATAACATGCCCATGCAATGTAGAACAGCAGAAAGTGGTAAGAAATGAGCGAGATCACTCATAGGTGTTCGCATATCCCCACCAACAGTTCCCCATGTGTACAACAGCAACAGTACATAAAAAGTAAACAAAGAAACCCTTGCATCTATTTTTTTTATAAATCCGAGTACAGCTAACTGTAGGTGCGCAAGTGTGTCCATTGCTTAGCTATGGTTAAAGCAGCTTAAAAGGCTGAAGAGGATAACAAGGAAGATATATGCAAATGAAACAGCACAGCAATAGTGTAGTGGGCAGAGCATCTGCCTAATATGCAGGCATTCCTGGTTCAAGTCCCACTGCATCATAATCTATTTTACATGGCAAAGCACATTATAACCAATATTTTTGTTGCAAAACCCACTAAATAACACATATTTATGAACTAGAGTACTGCAGGAAATGCACGTGAAGTATCAGTGTCATAATGAATAAGGTACTAGTAAGCAGGTTTAAGCACAACTAAGCAGTAGTAAGCATATGTAAGGACTAGTAAGTGTATTTATGTGCATTTGCATGGGGATAAGCACTGCCTACACAGATTAAGCAATGTCGAAGCTAACTGAGTATAAGAAACTGTAACCGGAAGTTAACAGTTCTTACCGCCGCGCAAACATGCGCACACCCGCTTACAACTGCTTTAAACTGCCTTAATCACTCTGTCTCCAATGACCCATGTTCTGCCCAGCAACAAAATAAACAGCTTCTGCAAGGCTCGAACCCAGGACCCTGTATACTACAGTCACAGTTGCTAACCATTACGCCATCATAGCAGTACGGAAGTCTTGAGGTTTCAACAAACAAATCCTCACCATAGGAAAATAAAACTGAACATGTGAAATGAATCTATCTACAGTGTGATGTTGTATAACATGATACATAAAATAAATATGTGAACTGGCCAGATGTGAGGTGTTATTGTAATAAAGTGTTGAAGCCACAGGACCCCATACAGTGTACGTACACATGAATCACAGATACCAGACACAGATATAACATGTAACAAATAATAAATCAATGTCAAAAGGAAAATATAATGCTAATTAAATATTAAGCAATGCTAAGCATTGCACAGTTCAGCTTATGTGGTGTAAGCAATATGTAGGCTGGCTAACTCAATGTGCTCAGTGGTATACAACTTGAAGCAATGCCAACATTAGGTAAGTGGGTGTGTCCATAGCTTAGCATTTTCAAAACCATCCAGTCATGGGAAAGTGCAGAAAATTGGGTGTATTTAAATCCCACAGGCATGAATATTTCCCATAATTGGTTGCAGCTCCCTACTGTAGGCAGAATGGCTGGAGCTGGGGAAGGCACTCAATTTAGAGTGCAGCACTGGGGCACCAAGGAGTCCAGATTTATGGTATGGCTTCTGGTAAAACACCATGAGGAGAGACTACTGCAGGGTCAGTACCAAGGCTCTCAGTATAAAGTGGAGGCCTGGGACAGTCTCACCCGTGACCTTACCAGTGCCACTGGTATCCTCTGGACTGGTGAGCAGATCAGGCATCACCATGCTGACCTGAAGCGGTGGAGGGTGATCTCTTGAAGCAGTGGATCCAAGAATCAAGACAGATGGCCAATGCAGCAGAACTAAATACCCATTCTACTACATAGATAATGATTGCCTAGCTAGTGTATACTATGGATAGGTAATGGCTAAATATCACTGTATTTCTCTGACAGCTTCAGATGAGCGGGCTGCGAACCAGCAAGCCCATGCTGCTAGGCTGCAAAGGCTGCATTGCAAGGCAGGTTAGTAATAATCTTGCATGTACTGTCATAAGAAATAAAATATAACAGTTCTAGAAAGTGTTGTACCAGTATAAAAATGTATTGTGTATCGGATGTACTGAATAAACCAGCCAATATGGCAGGAAGACTGTCATATAGGTTGTGTGGAAATAAAGGTGTAATATCTTGTGAATAAAAGTATAACCCCTGGAGTGCTTGTGTACATTCTGCGTTCATATGTTGTTGCAGTGTTGCATTCTATAAATAGTACTGTTGTATTAAGCAGTGTTACCCACACTGTTGAATTCAGTTAAAATGTATAGGAAGTTCAGTATAACAATGTTGGAAGTCCCAAGAGGTCAGTCATATAGAACAACTGAGTGAGACTTAGACAGAAACCAGTGAAATGCTTCAGACCAATTCCCCGATAGCACAGTGTACTATGATGTCAACTGTAATATTTTTACCACACACAGCAGGGGTGTGAATCCCGGGAGTGGTAGTAAGTTGTATCCATAATCATACCCCACAACTGTACAAAGTTTGTGAGAATGTTCAGATAGAAAGATGTATGCATAATTAGACCCAGCGACTGTACAGACTTTGCTAGAATGTTCAGATAGTATGCTGTAAGCTTAATCATAACCATCAACTGTACAGACTGTGGCAGAATGTTCAGGTAGTAAGCTGTATGCCTAGTCATACCCTCAACTGTTCTGATCTGTCCAGCATGTCCAGATAAATATCCCAAATCTGCTGCATGGTAACCTGTTCCCCAGACAAATCAGTGTGATGATCCAAGAAATGTTTGCAGCTTATACTGACATATAATGGATAGTCAGACCTGAACATAAAAAGAGAATGTATATGAAAACAAACTTGCCATTGTAGCATCTCACCCAAAGTGTATGACAGCTATTCCAAAATATGTCACATAAACACCTGCATGCTGTCAAGCCTTGACCACAGTGTGTGCAATAATGGATTGTTAAGTATGTGTATAACATCAACATGGTATCTGGGAGTATGTGTAGTATTTGTCAGGTAGTGTTAACAAATATTTCTCCACAGCTATAACAGGTAAGAGGCATAGACTGTAGTTACAACACAGTTCACTCATATACTTGTCAACAAGCATGGAATCTGGGAGTATGTGTAGAATCTGTCAGGTAGTGTTAACAAAGATTTTCCCCACAGCTATAACAGGTAAGAGGTGTAGACTATAAGTAAGACACAGTCCATGTAGATAATAATCTAAAACATACCATTGTACAAAGTAAGGACACTGGGTAGTGTAATAATACATGTAAGGGACAGGTCACTGAAGTGACTAAGAAAGTTGTGAAATTACAGGGATATTTTAGTTGTTAATTGACCTCTCTCTCTCACCCCCACCATATGTGCTACAATAACCTAATTACACACCTCAATGGGTACATGTACATTCCAAACTTTTGTTGGGACATATGTCCCCTTGGTTTATAAATATTCACATTTGGTTCTATCCATGTGCCATGTTAAAATACTCCCATATTGGTGGCCCATTGCCATCAATGAAACCTGCATGCTGTTGTACTGGCCACCCATATATGCATGTGTTCTGCTCGCTCTGCAACTTTTGTAAATCTGGTGTCTTGGGTTAATGGGAATACCTATACATGCCGTTATAACTAATCTTGAATGCTGTTGACTATTACTAACTGATATCTTTCTTAAAACTGAAACACCATAGCTCACATGGGAAGGCCGTTCCCAGCTGACCCACCTGTCCCACCTCAGCTGACCATGGCACTGGGCACCAGCAAGTCTGGGGCCCAGCCTGGGACCTCCTCTTCTGTTGGCCCTGTACCACCTTTGGGTGGAACCACTGCAGGGGATGGGGCTTGGCCCCTCCTGGGAGGGGGGCGAAGAGGTACCTGAAACCCACTGTCGGGTCTGGGCCATGGTGAGTAGGGAGCTAGACAAGGAGATTTGAGACCAGCTACGCCAGCTTGAGGGCCGTGTGGTGCAATTAGAGGGTGAGCCTGCCCCTCCTACCCAGCCCCCAGCACAGCCACCTTTGGGGCCATGAAGGTGCAGTGGTGACTGCCCATGGGTGGGGACCTCAGTCCCACTGTTTCCATTTGGGGGCTCATGGGCTTGCGACTTCCTAACACCCCTCCCCATCCAAGGTGTTTACCCCCACATGTGTCATATACCGCCCCTGTATACATCTTCTTTGTCTTGTCTGTTAACCTACCCAACCTACCTCCTTAAATATACCTGCTACCCCTCCCCAACATCCCACTCTCACCTGAAAAAAAAAGGGCAATCTATTCCAACAAAAAAAATCTTGCCCCATACATAGCTGTCCATTTCGCACACGTGTCCACTGGACATATGTAATATGGTCTAATTGGCATCACAACAAATTATTGTTATCCTCACCCCCACCCAAGGGTTTGAGTGTCCAAATCTACCTCCAAAGTTAGTGCATATGCACAGCTGTTGCTCTAGAAGAAATGGGCAGCTATGGACCTTCCCTACACCCTTCCTGCACATCCTTGGCTATTTTCCCTACTGTCTTTCACTCTGTGTGCCCCTTTTTTCACCACTTTCCTATCAACCCCTTTTTCTTTTCTTTTAAAGAAATTAGCACAGGGGTAAGCTGTAATAAGCACTTCTAAGCAGCAGTAAGCGGGTTTAAGCCTGTTTGCATAGAGGTAAGCACTGCCTACACAGGTTAAGCAATTTAGAAGCTGAGTGTAAGAAACTGTAACCGGAAGTTAGCAGTGCTTAACCCTGTGCAAACCCACTTACAACTGCTTTAAAGTGCCTTAATCACTCTGTGACCTACCCAGCAACTGAACAAACAGCCTCTCCAAGGTTTGAACCCAGGACCCTACACACCATAGACAATGCGATTTACCACTACACCATGATAGATATACAGAAATTGGATGTTTTCAGAAACATATCATTCAGCCCAGTCATGCAACAGTACAGAGAATGTATACCAACATCTAGATATTTGTGTGTGTGTAAATATATTAATATCTAAACAGATACAACATATCTATATATGTGTGTATATATATATATATATATATATATATATATATGGTTCCCCTTCATATGATCGAATTTCTCTAAACTCGAAAGTCCTAAACTCAAAACCAGAATCTCAAATTTAGAGAACCTCGAACATATGAAAGGGACAAAAAAAAATAACACCTTTCAAATGTTTTCACAGTGGGGCTTCATCCCCCTGCACCCCCCACCCCCCCTACTTAAATATACCTGCTCCGAGATCGCACTATAGTGAAGGAAAGGGAAATCTCCCATTCCATGCTATACCATAAGTGCAAAACAGAAGATATTCCATTCCTCCGCTATAGTGCGGTCACGGAACATTCATATTTAAACTTCTAGGGTACAGGGGACCTGCCCCCCTGCAATAAGGTGTTAACTTTTTTTTTTTTTAAACCTAAGGGTCCCATTCACAATTTCAAGTGAAAGGAAGTTCAAGATTCTGGTCTCGAGATTATGAATTTCGAGCTTCCATCCATTCGATCTTGTGAAGGGGAACCGCATATATATATATATATATATATATATATATATATATATATTTAGAAATATATACATATATATGAATATATATGAACATATATACATGCAAATGCCTACATCGACACATATATATGTCTACACCTACACCTATATGTCTGCATATACACAGCAAGGTACATATATGTACGCAGATATATATATCTATGTAGGTATATACGTACATAGTCATATATATGTAAGCAGCTATATATATCTATATATGTATATGTGGCCATATATATGTAGATAGCAATGGTAGATTAACAAAAACAAATATGTCCACATGCACCGTTAATGGGGTTGGGAGGCCCCAAACAATATACGTCTTGTATGAATAGGCATACCCCCCACAGCCAAACATGTCCACCTTGCAATACACTACCAAGTGTTGCAGATCACATAACCAGGACCTGACATGACATGGGTGCAAGTTGTTAACAGTACTACATCCCACCTGTATGATGTCATGCTGGTATTGGTAACATATCATGCAGTACAGTCTGGCTCCCATAGGAAATGAAAAATGTGGAAGCTATCAACATCCCATATATATATATATATATATATATATATATATATATATATATATATATATATAGATATATATGTGACTACACATACACATGCAGAGATATGTACAGTAAGTTACATATGTAGAAGGTGCACAGAATATGGAACAGTCACTATGCCTACAGTTCACACCTGAACAACTGGACACTATATGGGCCACCCATACAAATGACAATAATTGCCTGCATCATATATCCACAGAGAGGTCATAGGAAAAAACACCACACACAGGTTTGCAGAAATGGAAAACCTTTATTTGTGCACTATTACAGTTCTATATACTATTGCTACTGTAATTGGGATTGTCGTCAAAGACATGGTGTGTGTTTAGGAGGTCACATCTGCTTTCCACATGTGTGCCATTGGCTACTGACAGACATCCTGAGGACATCATAGTAAAGTACCACTGCTAGTACGTACTGCCCCTGTCGACTGCACCAGAGATATTGGCTGATATGTGTGGACATTCTGAGACACTCTGTACAGTCCAGAGGTAACACAGAACCCCTTAGTGCAAAACATGTGCACCATGCCTGACAATATGGATTTTAACAGCCATGTAGATGGGTATAACACATAACGACTGGTATACATATGCCACCATAGGTTATGCATTCACACTCCCCTGTCTGGCCTGACATGTAATAACCGCTGGTACAGGGGTGCCATGGCCACATACTACCCACTAGAAATTGACATACATCTGTACAGCATCCCACTGCTCTGTCTGACATACATGACTGTTAAGGGAGGCCTGGCAGCAGTACATCTGGCAAGTATCTGCACATGACATCTCACTGGTAAGTACACTAAGCTGCTAGGCATGTAACAATGCACTGTGCAGGCTACAGGCAGACTGGCTCAACACAGGCCTACATCTCCTATGGGGGAATGCACATGTACCTGCATATATAGCAGGCTGTACAGGCATGTCACAGCACAGGGTAAGATACTCCTGTGTGAAAGTTCATAACCACAACCAATGAGAACACAGCCAAAACCACATAAAGCAAGCTAGCATAATATTACAGTATATGGACTATCTGTTCAACACCATCCTCAAATGTGTCACTCACACACTAACCCTACATATACTGGGCTGCTACACAGTTTGGTCTGATGGCTGACTATGGTATGGTACATGTGTGTGTGTATGGGCCTACAAAAAGCCAATATGGTAACATACAGTGGAGCAGCATGTAACATCAGATAGGACGGGACCTAGGACAATGACAACTACCACAGTCTGTACTCAGGACAAGGTACATATTAACAATACACACACTGTTGACATTCACCATAAATACACAGACCTCAGTACTGTACAAACAACCACAGTATGCCCAGGTTATGTCATCAAATATAACCCCTACTGTATATAACATGTGTAGCAGTCTGATATCTCACTGGCATGTTATCAGATATGATGACACTAATTATGGTGTACAGCATATATGCACCTCTTAATGCATGACATATGTACAAGGGTTAACTGAGTTGTGGCTGGAAGCATATACACAGGGCCAATATTGACATGTTGCTGTGATAACATCATACATTTACTGTTGTAACAGGGTTTGTTGCAACATATGTCCTATGAGGGATATGAAGTCAGTAACTGTCATGGCTTTCACCATCTACAGACTGCAATCCTCACACTACCTTCCGCAGTTCACAGATACATGTTCTGTGGGTAACACATGACACCAAATGCACCACACACTGCCTAGTCTGCAGATGACCCTACAGATAGGGAGTCTTCCTAAACATACAACTGATATGGCAGGTATAAATACACGTAGGACAGCCATATCTGCACATACTCTGTTAAACCAACATTACTCCAAATGCAGTATAGCAGCACTTACAGTCTGTAGTCAGGTCAGGCACATCCCCCTCTTGTGTGTTGGCCTGTTTCCACAGTGTATGTTGTCAGAGGTAAATCCCCACTCCATTTGAGATGCTGTTTGCCAAACAACAGAACGAGTTCCTGCTCACAGTGAATGAAAAAGACCAACACAAACCTGATGTTCCTAGATATTGGAGTGTGTTTCCATGCAATTGGCTATGGGAATGTTACCACAGCTGTTCCACATGCAATCAGCTAGGAGAGGGCTGAAATTCATGCAGAGGCCATCAGCTGATCATGAGCATTACCTAAAATACACATGCTGCTCTCTAAGAAAAGCAGGTATAGGTCTCCACATCCACCAGTGAGGGAATGAGAGAGGCAGACAGAGGCATCGACATATCAGGGAGGGGTGGGAGAGTAAAACCTAAGCATGTTTGTGTCACACACCTACCAGCACAGAGTATCAAACCCCTGATGAATATGTAGGGTTACCACAGTCCTATGCAGTTGTTGGATGCACCACATAGGTTACCTGTTATGGAGTCCGCAAAACATATATGTGATGGTGAGTGACATCTGCAACAGGGATATGGTTGCTATATGGTAGGTGATGTATACGTGCCTGTCTGCATGAACAGGTGCCAGTGTCAACACAGCCATACTCTCACAGGGACACACACACATTGATACACTTGGAAGGGCCAGGGATACAGCTCATCACTAGTGAGATTGCCACAACACATTACTGTGCAGGTATCACATGCACCACATGGGTCATTTGGAGGTTATATGGGCAAAGGGTATGGGGAGGTGTCTTACATCAGACAGCATGCTTCAGTATGCCACTGAGGGTTGTAGTGATTGTGGATGTGATCATACGCATCATACAGCACACACACAAACACACATTGTTGCAGTACTGACATGCAAGGGTGCAATTCTGCACAGGTATGTCGTCGTCGACTGTGCCAGACAGCTATAGAAGGCTAGGTGATGGGTATACCTTGGCATCAGGCCACACGACAATGGTCTGCATTGTGGTTCAGGCCTGTGGTTTCTGCATTTGCCCACACAGGTGGGTATTGTATCCACCATCCAGTCACCTGGGTGGCTAATGCATGTGGCCAATGCTGTGCATCACTTGCCATGTATGTGTTCCCTAGTCCAAGACATGGATGTTGTCTGGGATGTGCACACCTCCCACATGCATGTACAGTGACATGTGGAACTGTACCTGGGGTGTCAGGCCCATGTTGTCTAGACAGATTATCATCAGATGTCCCAGTCTTTGCCACCTGTGGCAAGAACTGGTAATGGACAGCAGGTTAACCCTGTATTTACAGTGACAGCATGCTAATGGCATTCCCTGGTGTCAGTGGCATCTGTCCATACAGGGCACGTTTTCAGTCATGGTATGTCCTTTGTGGGTCACATGCATGTGATGGCACCACAGGTGTTGCAGGTGTCCAGTAGGGAACATGGGAAGGTACACTGTCTGCATGTATGTACCTACTGGACAAATGGACAGGGTGCCATGCCCTCTGTAGGCCACTGCAATGACTCCATAGATACTATCAGATGCCAATATGCAGTGTATTACACACATATTGGCTGTTGCCTCGGCATGTGTGTGTGTATGTGACATGGGTTGAGATTGTGCTCTGGGTAATACTGGGGTTGCCTGGCCGTGATGTCACCATGTATGGGTATGGACTTGCACCCCAGCCTCTTGGCTATTTCACATCTGTTATCCCTGTACAGTGGACATTGTGATATAGGGCCACCATAAAAGACATTTGCAAAATCCACCCCACATTGGGCCCAGGTGTCACACACTCACCTCTACACAGGACGCAAGTTACAAACACATGCACACACCTGTCATGTCTGGGAGTTGAACCCCTACCTAACTAGTTTATTACACTGCAGCTCTACACAGTTATAGTATGCACAATAGAGATTACTGGAGTACTCTTTTCCCAAAGGTGTATTTCACATTGGATAACATCAGCAGGACTGCCAAAGTAGGCCATTGGACATGTACTGAGTGTGACTAGTCTAAAGTGCATTGCTCCCCACACAGACATTGAAACACACGCATAACATCCACAACTGACATGTGTGGGCATAAAACCCCGAACAGAGGTCTATATCACATGACAGCATGAAGCTGTTACAGGATGCACCACAGGGATTACTGGCCACTTCATTCCCCAAAGGTGTTTTTCACATTGGATGACATCAGCAGGACTGCCAAAGTAGGCCATTGGAAATGTACTGAGTGTGACTAGCCTAAAATGCATTACTCATTACACAGACATTGAAACACACACAAAATATCCACAAACGACATGCATGGGCATAGAACCCTTAACAGAGGTCTATATTTTACTACAGCAGTATGCAGTTATGGCACACGCTACAGAGATAACTGGACTGCATCATTTCCAGAGGTGTATGTCTAGGTGGACGACATCGGCAGCCTTGCCAAGATGAGCATTTGAATTGTAGGGAGTGTGGCTATCCTAAAAAGCATTGCTCTCTGCACAGACAGACACACACACAGTTGCCACATCTGGGAGTTGAACTCCTATCTAACTATTTTATCACATTACAGCAGTACACAGTTATGGGACACGCCACAGAGATCACTGAGATGCAACCTTTCCAGGGATGTATTTCTTGGTGGATGACATCAGCAGCCTTACCAAAGTAGAGAATTTCAATTGTAGGGAGTGTGACCACCCTAAAATGCATTGCTCTCTACACAGACAGAGTCAGACACACAGTTGCCAAGGCTGGGGTTAGAACTCCTACCTAAGTAGTTTATTACACTACAGCAGTACACAGTTATGGGATGCAGCATATACATTACTGGGATACAACTTTCCCAAAGGTGTATTTCACAGTAGATGACATCAGCAGGCTTGTCATTGTGGGGCTATGGGGAGGGCAGTGTGTGTGTGTGTGTGTGTGTGTGTGTGTGTGTGTGTGTGTGCATGGGCCATAACCCATTAATCTAGGGGTTGACATGCCACATGCGGCCACAACCTGGGTCATATTCCAGAAGTGCATGTATACAGCTGCTAGATGACTACTTCCTTGAACAGTCATATTGCACAGCTGGCACATGCACCACATACTCTGTAATGCTGACAGATATTGCTGGACAGTATCTGCAGTGTGTGACATCAGACCCTCAGTGGGTGGGAGAGCCCTGGATGGCTCCTTGTCACAGTCACCCTCTTCCACACATCTATATATGTCTACCTTTGGCTTATTATAGTATGTTGTCCTTTCATATATGCCTGTATTCCTATCCACTGTGTGTGCAAAGCATGTGTGGTGCATACTGAGGAGTGTCTGCACTAACATCTGCGGCTGCAAGATATGTCTGGTCCACTGGTGTTTGCAGACATGGCCTTCATGTGTTTAAGTATGTGAGCATGCCCAGTATGACCTTTCAGTATGTTGTTGACTGACATTGCCTTCATTACTCTGTGTGTGGGCATGCCCAGTATGGCTGTCTGTATTGAATGTGTGGATTGAGTTCAAGTAGTTTGTACTGCAGTGCTGACCTTTGTGTTGTACACCTACAGGTAGCATACTGTCTCTGCAGGGTATCCGTTGGTTATTTGGCATGGACTGTTACTATATTTCTACATGGGATGGGGGGGTCACACCTGACTATTTCTACATTTCTACACAGGATTGTGAGGGGCGCACACCTGACTGTAACTATATTTCTACGTAGGATGGGGGGCACACCTGACTATTTCTACATTTCTACACAGGGTTGTGGGGGGCACACCTGACTTTTACTATATTTCTATGTGGGATGGGGGGCACACCTGACTATTTCTACATTTCTACACAGGATTGTGGGGGGGCACACCTGACTGTAACTATATTTCTACGTGGGATGGGGAGGGCACACCTGACTATTTCTACATTTCTACGTAGGATGGGGGGGGCACACCTGACTATTTCTAAGTTTCTACATGGGATTGGGGGCGGGGCACACCTGACTGTGACTACATTTCTATGTCAGATGGGGGGGCACACCTGACACTTGTACACATTTGCTAGGACTGTACTGGTATGTCGGGTACTCCATTTCAGTTTGTAGTCTTACCTATCGTGCTGGCTAGAGGCATACCAGTGTTCTACAGATCTTAGCTTTTAATTACCTACATATTAGTTTCTGACTTCCTACCCTTCAGATCTGACATCCCACTGCCTGACCTGCTGTAGTCTGTCTGTGTAGGCTTGGGGGAGGGTTACCCATAGGCCTTATTCAGAGGCCATAGCACAGTCTTTGTTTGTGTTTGTCTACACCTGTCCTGCTGGCTGTGACTGTTGTTGGGTATATGACCTCCCCCGACTGGCACGTGTGAGTCACTTACCTTGTGGGTGTCCCAGTATTGAGGGTGGTGCTGCAGTGCTGCCTATGTCAGATGCACATAGTACACTCCCTACACATGGTTAGGCACAGGTAGTGTAATGTTTGGCATCCCTTTTACTGTATGTGAGAGTTGGAGAGAGGTGTTATTCCCTGGGTCCATCCTGTGTCAGTGTATGTGCTATGTGTTGTCTCTTTGCCAAGGCCAGGGCATACTGGGCACACCTCCTTCTGCCTACTGGGGCAGGCCCAGGTTGTTCCTCCTCCGAGTCACTGTGTGCCTGTGCAGGCCTTGGCAATGGTGGAGGGCTGTGTGGCCCTACCCCATGCCATTTCTGCTGCAGCTGTTTCTGCAGGATCTTATTGTGTAGCATGGCATATGCAAGGACAATTTGGGTACATGTAGCTGGTGAGTACTGCAAGGCTCCACTGGATGTGTCCAAGCACTGTAACCATGACTTGAGCATCCCTAACACATGGTCTACTATAATTCTGGTCTGTGTGTGTGCCTCATTATGGAGTTCTTGTTCGGGTGTATGTGCATTTCTGATGGGTGTCATCAGCCATGGCTCCAGTGTGTATCCAGCATCCCCCACTAGGTGACCATGTGGGATGTCCCCATTGGCAAATCTCTGGTACAGCTATGTCATGTGCTAGATGTGGGAATCGTGATAGCTTCCAGGGCAGCCAGCACATACATAGGTTCATAGGTTCATAGATAGGTACTAGGCTATTGGCCCTAGGGCCTATATAAGCCTAGCCAAATGGTACCCTGGCTTTTGCCACCCAAGAAAATTATTTTCCTGTGCCCCTGTCAAGCAGAGCCACAGAAGTGATCCCCGGGGTGAATTTCCTATCTCCCATCCAATCATCAAGATTTTTCTTGAAGAGTGCTAATGAGGAGCTTTGTTTGATATATATAGGTAGTTTGTTCTAGAGTATGGGACGTCTCTGAGACAGGAATCTATCCCTCCAGCATGTTCTGTTTATTGTGGTGACAAGGTTTAGGTCCCTAGAGCATGTATCTCAGAGGGATTGGGATTTCTTTATGTGGAGCATGTCCAACAGCTCTGGGTTTGACATAGCTTTGTATGTTAGGCAGAGATCGCCTCTGAGTTGGCGATATGTGCAGAGTAAAGCTGGAGTTTTTTGAGACGGTCTGCGTAGGGCATCTGTTTGAGGCTGGTAATCCTCTTTGTGAGGTATTTCTGTGGCCTTTCCAGTTGTTGTAGATGTCTTGTGAGGTACATACCAAAAATGGCGTTGTACTCTATAATGGGTCTAATGAGTGATGAGTAGAGGGGAACAATGACCTCTTTTTTCCTGGATGAGAAACCTTTTGTGATGAGGTGTGCCATGTAGAAGGATTTCCTGACTACTGTGGCGATGTGATTATCAAAGGAGAGACTACTGTCCACCTGTGTCCCAAGGTCTCTTATCACACTTTCGGTGTTAAGTAGACTACCGCCTATGTGGTAGTTCATGGGTACAGAGTTTTTACCAAAAGAGATGACAATGCACTTTTTGGCATTGAGCTTGAGGCCATGACTTTGACACCAGGCATCTGTCTCAGTGAGGCCCTTTTGTAGGATGTCCACATCGTTAGGAGATTTGATTATGGCTCCTAGTTTGCAGTCATCTGCAAACTTTGTTAGCCAAAGACCTTCTGTTTTAGCCTGTACTTCAGAGAGGTAGATACCAAACAGGAGAGGACCCAGGACTGAACCCTGTGGTACTCCACTTGTCACTGGTCTGAAGTTGGATTTAGAATCTGCTACTTTCACAATGTGGGTTCGGTCAGTGAGCCAGTTGGCAACCCATCTTGTGACATAGGGATTTATACCTAGTTTAGTGAGTTTGTCTATAATTCCAGAGTGGGGGATGGTGTCGAAAGCCTTGGTGAGATCTAGATAGGCTGTGTGTACCATCTTACCCTCATCTACAGCTTTGGTGACCGCTTCAAAAAAGTCTATCAGGTTTAGGAGACATGATCTGCCTTTTACAAACCCAAACTGGGTAGGGTCCAGAGTTTGGAGATTACCAATGTCATTGTTTATAAGTTCCATGATGATATACTCCATAGCCTTGCAGACCAGGCTCGTCAGGCTAATGGGGCAGTAGTTCCCAGGGTCCATGGTGGCTCCCCCTTTGTGGAGTGGGATAACAGTTGCTGTGCATCATTCAGTGGGCACAAAGCCTGAGGTGAGGCTATGATTCAACATGGTACTTAGGTGGGGTGCTGGTTTGTTCTATAGTTCATGTAGAACGCAGCCTGGGATGTTGTCAGGTCCCATGGATGCTGTGTTCTTGGCTTTGGAGAGTGTGTTTTTTACCTGTGCAACCGTGATTACAGGTACTTTGCATTCTTCCGGTATAGAGATGGGCTCTTTAGGGGATGAGAGAGGGGTAAAGTTAGTACTGAACCTATCTGCCAGGATGTTGGCAATATCAGTTAGTTCTGTATATTTAGTGCCATTGTGCTGTAACTCAGAGCAGATCTGAGTGTTGCCATTGAGATTCTTGACATAGCTACAGAATGCTTTGTGGTTGTCTTTGGAATCAGTGGTGATTTTGTTTTCGTAATTAGCTTTGGAGGATTTTATGAGGGATCTCAGCTTCTTACTGAGGCTGACCGTGGAGTTCCTCCTATCATGGGATTTTACTCTTTTTTTGCAACAGATTCTTTCTTCTGTTGTAGAGTTTGTTTATAGCAGGTGACCACCAGATTGGCATCCTTTTTTTGGAGGATAGCATCTTGGTTCTGTTAGGGATTGCATGATCCATGCACTTGTGTAAGTGCTTATAAAGTGCAATTGTATAGGATTCAGCAGTTGTATCTCTATTGTCCGTCAGCATGGGTCTCGTGAAATTTGCCACTTCTGTCTTAAGAAGCGAGAAGTTGGCTTTGGAGAAATTTTTTACAGTGGTTTCCCTAATGGTGGGTGGGGGGTGGGGCTGGGATGTAGATGTCTAGGGTGATTTGTTTGTGGTCAGAACTGACCAACGAGGAATTGACCTCTGGTGTGGAACACCGGTTGCCCATGTTGGTAATGACCAGGTCTAGGACATTCATTATTATGCCCTGGGCATCACATATGACCTGGAAGTTGATGGAGGAGAAGCCCTTGCGGTTGATGTAGACCCTACCCCGCTCACTGGGTGGTGTTTTGATGCATATGTGCGTGCAGTCTATAGCACCCACTACCGCAGGGTATTCTGCTGTTTTTTGGAACAGTTGCATATTGCTGGCCAATGCCTCACGGGTGTTGGGGAAATATACGTGCTCACCGACATGTGCTGACATAGCATCCAGGAACTGGTGGAGAACCCTGGATGCTGATGCCTGTGAAATCCCCATCATATCCCCAGTTGGCCTTTGGAAGGTACCTGTAGCTAGTATTCTTAGGCCTACACATACCGTAGTATCCACTGGGATAGGTTAACCTCTGTTAGTTCTGTGTGTGAGGCATGGCCAGCACAGCTCAACAGTTTGCTCCAGGAGGTCCCTGTCCACCCTATAGCGCTCCACTATGTCCAGCTCATGTAACCCCTGGTAGGTTACCCTGGGTCTGTACACTCTTCTCCATCTCCTCACTGTGGGTTGGTCGACAGCATTCACATCCTCACCACCCCCAGCCTCTTCCACAAGTTGTATGATAGCTATTGCATCCCCTATTATTTTGTGGTTGTGAGTGTTAAAAGTTCCCCGCTTGTTTACACCGGTGGTGTAGAGTGTGGGAAAAAACAGAGGGGAAGGTGTTTGATTAGTTTATAGTAGTGTTCTGGGCTGGGCTGGTCTGCTGCCTGTGTAATTGGCTGATTCTGATACATTTCACCTGAAAGCTAAGCTAGTTCTCCTTGATTACCTTCCTACTGCTGTTTTCCCTTCCCATTGCCTTCCTGTTAAAGCCTGTGTGAGTGGTGCCCAAACAGAGTGCTTAAATGTGCACATTGCTGCTATTTCCTGGTGTAACTTCTTTTTTCTTCCTGTAAAACCTGGTGCATGGCATGCACACCCGCTTAGACTTTGTAAAGAGTGCTAGGCAGGTTTAGACAAACCCCCTAGCTTAGCTGTGCTAAGCTAGGAGCAAATCCAAGCCACAGGGCTCCAGTCCCCTTACAGTATGCCTGGCACACCCCCATGATGTCACCTAACTCCTAGGCTTGCACCAAACTATTCCTACTCATACACTGTTGCGACCTGACTAGCATGCTGGAGAAAACTGGGATTCATTATCCTTCCCCTCATTTGCATAGGATTGCCTGGTAATGCATAGTTACGTCTTACACTGAGCCACCCCCCTTAGCAACCATTACTCACTGGCCAGGTTGTCTTTTGCCTGCCCTTGACTTGCATGGCAGAATAGTGATTTTAGTTAGACTGCTTATTTTAGGTTTATTTTATTATTTTCCCCTCGATCCCATTTGCGCGCCACTGCCCTGTGCTTAAACAACCGAGATCGGCTAAAAAAAAAAAAAACGTGATTTTTGTATTTATTTTTTTGTTTGCAATGCCAATGGCCTTATACTTGGCTATTGGCATGCTTACTACATGATATGCAGCCTTTATTTGTGGCTGTCATCACTCCATTTTGGATATTGCAGAAATGTACTCGGTTACTAACCGAGTACATTTCTACAGATAGCACTACTCTTGCGCGGAATGTTACTAGCTTCCTGGATTGCAAAATTACCTCATTTGCATGGATTTCCCCTGCAAATGGGGTGATTTGCATACCAGGGCTTAGTCTGTGCAAGATTAGTGCAGGAGCACTTGTGCATGCCCCTGCATGCTGTTCCTGGATCGCATGGCAGACATTTTGCCTACTTGAGCTCCTGCACCGATCTTGCACTCTGTGCAAACTTTTGAGAATCTGGGGGAGTCTGTCACACACACACACACACACACCCACACACACACAAACACACACACACACACACACACACACACACACACACACACACACACACACACAGACACAGACACACACACACACACACACACGCACACACACATACACACACACGCACACACACGCACACACACACACACACAGACACACATACACACACACACACACACACACACACACACACACACACACACACACACACACACACACACACACACACACGAATACCTTCTGGTTATTTTTACAAATTGATACAATGTTCAAAAAGGACACTAATCTGTGTTTTTATTTTTAATAGCATAAACATGCTTGTAAATTCTACTGAAGAGCTTATGTAGAAATTCATAAATTTTTTTTATGCATCACCTGTTGCAATGCAAATTGTTACAAACCCCTATACATTACTGGATATCTGTAAATTTATCTGCTTTATTGAGAGTAGCTTAATACTTGGAGTCAAATTGACTTGTAGTTGTGCTCACCAATAAAAGGTTTTGCACGTTTGTAGCTCTAATACTTTTAGCATCTCTTGTATGGCTAAATCGCTGTTTTTATTCTATATACCATTTAAAATGTGCTGCAGTAGCGTTGTCGCCTCACAGTAAGACGTTGTCCCGTTCGATTCTCAGCTAGAGCGTCTTCTGGGTGGAGACATGCATGAATGGGCGTACCTTCATTGAAGGTTGTGTGTCAGGGCCAGCAACTTGGCACGTAAAAATCTACTGCCAATCATTAGCGGACCGGAGTTCGACTGTGGCGACCCCTAACCGGAAAAAGCCGAAAGACACAACAACAACCATTTAAAATGTATTTTTTTATTCAATTTAGTCGCTCAAATGATCTGAATGAGCTGTTTGCTCCTTTTTTGCCAGAGCTCTGGGAAAAAGTTCCACAAAAAGAAACAATTAGAACTATAAATAACATAAAAGTCAAGTTAAAAATATATACAAATAATATAGAAAAAAGTGAAGTATGACACACCTCAAGAATAAGAAGTGCTTGAACAAATCAGGAAACAGATTCAGATTACAGATGGCTCAACTTTCAAACAATACACCCTGAGATATAATGAATACACAAATAATATGAAATATGTACTTAGTAGTATTAATAGAAGTTGTAAGGTAAGTAAAAGCGATTAGAGAAAGAATTGTTGGAGAAGAATTTTATAGCTAGAGAGTTGGAAAGCAAAAAAAAATAAAAATAAACAGAAGGAATGTAAGATGGTGAAATTATGAGCTTAGTATTATGATAATTAGTTTCAGATTCTTCATGCAGTAATGAAACAGCATGTTGTACAAGTATCAATCCATATTGCAGCAAGGTATTTTTTAATTTTATTGTTGTAAGAGTTTTATGTTACCCTCAGTTCTAATTGTTAGAGGAATAGAGTTCTACAATTTAGCAACATGACTTGAATAGAGGGAGCATACAAATATTTGAGAGAGACACCTCAAAATAGTTATTTGACTGAATGGTAACAATTTGAGTTAGATTTTGAGTTATTTATTATGTGGACCAGAAAGTGTTTATTTTCAGTGGTGGCCCATAGAGAAAAGCTCTACAATCACAATTTTTCAAAAATCAAGTACAGGTATTTTAAATCCCAAAGTATCATGTTATGCTATAAAACATTAAGTACATATATTTTGAATAAGAAATTATTATGTTACACTACAAAACATGAGAGTGAAAAAAATGTTGCATTGAGAAAAATACAGAACATGTTTCATTGTAGAGTGCAATAAAAAAATAACATGAGTTGTAAAAAATATGTGAGGAAAACATGCGTTTTTTAGCTGGATAATTGCTGTGATGAGAGTATTCATTGTTGGAATTTGTCTGGTTTGTGTATAATGTGTGTAGTTATGAGTTTTGCATAATTCAAAGTATTTTGGGGTTGTAACTGTTTAATTTACTGAAGAGCTATGCAATGATGTGATCTTTTGAGCAGGTTAGTTGAAACTTTGATATTTTATTGTAACATTTTCTAACTTGTTATTTGGGTATTAGAATGGGATTAAGCAGAATATAACTGATGCAGTTCAAGCCACTACACAGTCAATGTGGTGATTGAAATTTAGGCAGTTCTCTGATTATACTTAGTAATTTAATTTGGGTGACCTTCTGAAGAATTACACTGGTTGTGGATGTCATTGTTATATGTGGACTAGTTTTGCACTTTGTTAGGAGTGAAGATCTTTACTTTTTCCAGTTTAATCCTGTAATTTAGTGAGACATTTTCTAGTTCGCTAAATGCAAATTGTGCCTGTGTAAAAAGTTCATCTGGTATGTTGACTGAACATATCACAGTAGAATTATTAACGTGTAATAATTGTTTTCAACTATTTTGGACACCATAATCATTAAATACATTTCTAATAAACACTAGGATGGAAATCACTGTAACTACAACAGTAGTTGGAATGAATGTTTCCATTTTACTGCCAGAGCTCTGCCAGAGAGATCCTAGGATATAACTTTCTGGATCCCCAGCAGTAGTTGGAATGAATGCTGTATAAGATTTTTTCCATTTTACTGCTTGAGATCTATTTTATTTTTTTTCCATTTTACTGCACAAAAGTCCATTGTATTGAGCCAGTTAAGTTTTAAGTTACTTATTTTCAGTTGTGAAGCTTAGTTAGTAGAAATCGTGGGATATTGTATCAAATACATTTTAGAAATCTAGGAATATGGATTACACACAGGCACTCTAGTTTAACTGGGAATATTTTGTGTTTAACAGGGATAAGAGAACAGTATTTTAAGTTAAGTAATATAATAGCTGTCTATCCTATCATTTTACTGAAATTTAGAGACTGGCAATGGTATTGCTATTGGCCAAGACTTTAAGATGTATTGATCTCACACATCTTTGTTGACAGTGATAATGTATGATTGTTTTGAAAGTGTTATAATGTACTGTTCTTTTATAAATCCATCTATAAGTATTCCATTAAGATATACTATGATATTAACATTGAATTCAGAAGTATTCAATTAATATAAGCAGGGCCTAAAGTAGAAGATTTTGGTTTAGTCCAAAGGTTTCTTTTCATTAGGTTAGTAGGGAAAATGTAGGATGATGTTCACATGTTTTCTTTTTCAGTATAAGAACTGCACTTATTACGTTGTATGAGTGCAGTAGGGAATTTGTGGCCTGCATAAAATATAAATTATTTTCCAAGCAGTGCTATAGTCAGTCTGTTGCAGTCCTTGGATTTGCTGCATGTTTTGCCAGGTTTTTTTTGTTAATTTGCTAATAATGTTTCAGACCTGCTTGATGTTTTTATTGTTTGATAACTGTAACATATGGTAATATTTTTTCTTTTATTTTGTATTGTGCTTTTTCCTTTGACTCTACATCATCTGTAATTTTGGTAAGCTGGTGCAGCTCAGAGTGGCTTTCAATTTTTTAAGCAGTGTCTCTAATGGATTCAGCTGATTGGCTTCTATGGGTAGTCATGTAACCGGGAAGATTGTTATTATCTTTTTTACATTACTGCGGTACAGGGTTCAAGATGCCTAAGAATAGTTAGTTCCAATAGTTAACTACTTAATCTACAGACAGTATTTAATGGATATTACTCTAATTGCTGGATGACTGAAGGTGGTGTCTGAGAAGTGCTTTTTATATTTCTTCCTGTTAAATGCAGCAGGCTTATGTGACAGAGCTTGTGTCCAAATTATGAAGACAGAGTGACGGTTGCTGACAGAGTCTGTGAATGAGCCTAGATTGTAAATGTAGTTACTATTACAAATTAACATCCAATGTAGGATATTACTTTTTGGTGACTTTGTTAAGTTTAATAGGTTTTGTTGTTAATTCAGTAAATAGGCTACTGATGGGAGGATTTTGTTTGTTTTGTCTTGAGAGGGTAACTTAGTCCAGTCAGAATAGATGCCTCAATATTATTATTCTTTACTTTATGTTTGATGTTATCTAGGACACAATATCTTCTAATGTGTCAGTGTTTCTTGTGATGATGTTTGAAGGGATATAGGTAGCTGCTATATGAAGTAGTAGTAGTTGAATATTTAGTTAACAGTAGTAACAGGTTGTTGAAAAATTGTAGTGGGTTATATAGGGCGGTTACTACTAGATTGTTGGAAAATATTATTATAATTCCTTCTGTTCTTTTCAAAAAAACAGTCTATTTTGAGCATTTTATATCCAAAAGGAACATCTATTCACCAGGTATTATTGGTTTTAGACAGATCTCTGTTATTTGTAAGATGTCTGACTTATTGCATTTCATCAAGGTATGTAGTTTTTCTATTTTATTATAGACAAGTGGTAAACTGTCCGATCTTTTGAAAGAGTACTATATAATATTCTGGAGCTGTAGTAAGTGGAACCTGGATTTGAGAAGATGTTACCACAAAGTTTACATCTTAAGAGACTATTTGGGTAGCCCATCATGTGATTTTGTTGTCATTTTTCATTTAGTATAAGTTCTTTATAAACTATGCATTTAATTTTTATAGTGAAAAGCAAGTAAAATGCTGAATGGAATGGAGTAATATATTTGTTGTAATAATGAGAGACTGGGAACATTGTTCCAGTAATGGTTATTTGGTTCAGAGTGCTGACTATACTGGCATTTTTTAGCAGATTATTGTCTTTCTGGATTTAGCAGGAAAAAAATAGCACATATATTGTGACTATCATTGTATTCTCAATAGTTTCACATGCAGATGAGGCAGGTATTTCAGTAGATGAAATTCTTTTGAGAATCAAAAATGTAGTAAGATGTGCAATATGAGTGGAAAATTGTTCACTAGTGTTGCTTTTGATATATTTTTAGATAGCACAGGTCATGCATTGGCCAGGTATTCACTACAGGAAACTAGTGAACACTGAACCTATATTTGTGCTAAAAGAGGGATAATATAGAGGAAACGACTAGTGGCTGAGCAAAATATTTCTTTTTGCCTCATATTTTTGGTCTGTTCTTCATAAAGTTTGTGTTTTTCTGGCAAATCACTGAGGATTTCAGACATTTGAGTTTCAGACTTCATATCCTTCATTATCATTTGCTGAGTAGTCACTTTTCCCCTTTACTTCAAATTTGCTCTGAATATTGAAAATAACAGTCTTAATGGTTCTCTATAGCACTAGTGTGGGACCAGAACTGCATGTGCTATAACTCCAAAAAATAAGTTTAAGATATATATATATATATATATATATATATATATATATATATATATATATATACATATATATAATTCTAAGATCACTTTACCTCTTAGAAGCAAGATATTACAAAGTGCATCAGACTTAGTATATACTTCCCCAATTGGAATGTGTATTACAGCCCTCAGAATTTAAATGGTTTGCTCCCTCCAGGAAAACTAACCTCATTTTACATCACATTTAATCTTAGTTATGAGTTCTGCAAATTAGATGTGACAGATCTTAAACATATTCTATTAATGCACAGGTCAAAGTATAATTGCTTATTTATCCATCTCCACACTAATTACATTTTATGGATGAAAGTCTTGCCCACTTGTCATTGCTAATCCCCATGTTGTCTTTTCTACTAAAATAATATCAAGTTTTTCTGGCTCTTTAAAGATAAGATTAAATGTTTAAGCTGTGCACTGGGCCTACTGAAGGAAGTCATAATTGCTCCAAGATTTAAAATGATCTATCCAGGTTATGCTGAAATAGGTAAAAGCATTTATTTTGCTGTCACTTACTGCATCTTGTGCCAATCACATGTATATGCTTATTTAGCAAAGTAACGTTTATTTTTTTTTTTTCTGTGTAATGTTTCATGTTTGTTTCCTTCATTGTAATCTCTTTCTCGTCTCCAATGAAATATTTCTTGTAAACAAGTTGTATAAGATAATGGAAATTAATGTTATTACTTTACATCTGCACCATGGCTGAAATTCATAGATAGCACATTGCAAAATAGCATAAAGAGCAGTATAAAACAGGGAACAGGCAATTAAGAGATACAAATATTGCAATAATGGAAGGGGAAAAATAGCACAGTGTGCTGACTGTTCAACTTACCATATAATGATACAAAAATGATGTTCCATATGCAACTGAGGGGCATTGGGTATGGAAATGATGGCACCACACAGGGAGAAGCAGTTCAGAAATTTGGCACTTTATGCTGGGACTGTCATCTTTTTCTGAATGCCAGAAACTGCCAGTGCATGGGAAGCTAGAATGTTTGCAATAGCAGCAACTGTAGAAGATCAGTATGTGGTATTAACCACTTTCAAAGCCAATGCCTGTGATGTGGCATACTGTGGTCCCCTGTGCCAGTGTGAATGGTATCAGGACCTAAATTACCACCAATTCGCTGACAGACTGTGAACCTCTTTCATGTAGATAAGGATAATATACTGGAGCTTATCAAACTGTTTTGACTATGTGTGGAATCGGGTCTATATTATAACATCGAATTTTATAAAGTTTGAATGTTATAATATCGAACCAGTTTTGTCAAATGCTGAAAATAGCGAAGGTGCAGGACACCGAATTCTTTCCCAGGGAAAAAATTCTGTGGGCCGTTGCTGTGGTTTCGCTGTTTTCAGCGTTCGATATGTGGGAACATTACGGGTCGGGTTCAGGTAAGTGTTCGATTGTGTGTAGGTTAGGGTTAGGGGGCTAGTTAGGTGAGTTAGGGTTAGGGAGTGGGTCAGGTAAGTGTGCGGTTGTGTGTAGGTTAGAGTTAGGGGCGGGTTAGGTGAGTTAGGGTTAGGGGGTGGGTGAGGTGAGTGTGCGATAGTGACGTACCTTAGGGTTAGGGTTGGGTTAAGGTAAGTGGATAGCTAGTAGTGTATGTAAAGTTTAGTTTAGGTTTAGGTGTAGGATTTTAAGTGTATGTGTGTGGATTGCTGTTTTTTGTGTGTGTTTGTGTTGTGTGTATGTTTCTCGGAATAGCGATTTTTTCCCTGGGAAAAAAGTCACTATTCTGACTGTTCAATGTTTGCGGATTTTGGTGTTTAGGGTTCGATATTATAACATTTGATCTTTGTAAATTTTGATGTTATAATATAGACCCGTGGAATCAAGGGGGGTGAGTGGTCTACCCATCCCAATGAACACTAAGGTATGTGTAGCTTTAACAATCCTAGCTACAGAGACATTTGAGCAACCCAAAGAGGGACTCATTAGAAATTTCATAGACATCAGTCTCAAAAATCCTACACTGGTCCTTTGCCATTATGCTGCAGCATATGGAAGAGAAAATAATGATTTCCAACAATTGCCGAAAAGGTAACTACTATTATGTGGGCATTCTACAACACTGCACATTTTTCTGATGTACTGTGAGTCATTGATTGCATATACATTGCCATCAAGGCCAAACCTGTTCCACAGGGTCAAATGAGATACATGAACAGGAAGGGTTGACAATTCTTTAACTGACAGGTGGGTTGCAATGGCCAGGGTATAACATACAATGTGTCTATGTACATTCAGAATGTTCCCATGATTCTTTAATCTGACACACAAGAAGCCTGCATCAATGTTTTATGCAGCATGGCTGTACAAATGGTCAACTACTTGGCAGCTGCACATGTACATGGGTACATAGCCTACTCTGTATAGTTACCATGCAAGCAAGAATCAGGGCACATATAATGTTGTCACCACTGTGTGTTACAGGTGATGCTAGATATATGATGGAATCATGGATGAAAACTGCCATCCTCAGTCTCCAGCCATGGCAAACATGGCACATAATACTGTGTGTGCAAAAGCACTGAATGTGGTTTTCAGTCACTTAATGGACACTTCTTCTGACTAGATGCATCCTGTGGGAACTGCAGCATTCCTTAAAGGCATGTAGTCAGATATTTGTAGTGTTTTTCACATTGCAGTATACAGTGATATGGGACATTTGCACACTGCCCTGCATGCACACACACTCTCCAACATGCACAATCCAAAGCTTCAGCAGCAGGGAATCATTCATGTGAGATGCACCATATGTATTTGTAGGAGCACACAAAAAGCAGTCTAACCAGTTAGAGGAAGAACAGGCAGCGGCAGCAGCAGTGCTCTGTGAGGCACTGCAGTCCTAGCCAAAGACAGCATCTAGTCCACAACTATGCACCATAACACAGACAACAAAGGGAAGAAAATGGTACATGCATTATCATACTCAGACTATGCAATAAAGTGCATGGAATTTCCATGCTGTGCATCAGAAATTATATTTTCCATGCTGTGCATCAGAAATTATCTTAACCAACCAAGTTAGGAGGTGGACTGGGCACAGTCATTATTAGGTGGTGGACAAATTGACAAATGCTAACATATAAGCCAGTGTCATGGGAAATATACATATTAGTCATACAGTCTGGTAGCAGGTTTTGAGGAGTCAGTGGATTGCATCCACCAGTGGTAATGTGATCCATGACAAGGAGACCATAGAACTACAAAAGCGCATGACATCCATAAAGGTGTGTCCCATTAAAGAAGCCATCAGATATAGTATCCATAATCAGTACGACAGCCACGTGTAGATATGTTGCTTTATTTGCACATAGGGGGTATTGATGGTGCAGAGCTACATGAATCACAGTGTACAGTCTGATGAGGTGGCCCAAGGGTGGATCCTGAGAAGCATTTGTAACCATATACACAAAACCAGCCACAGTCATGTGTGATGCCCTCTGTGGTCAGTGCTGACAGAAATACTGCCTCATGAGTAGTCTGTGTCAATTGGGTATGCCTAGCATGTAATCATCTACCTTACATCTGTACCTTTCCATGGCCACAGACAGCAGAACCTACAGAGGTAAACCACAGGATCATCACTATCTTCCTCATAGATACAACTGGATGCCATGTTAGCCATCAGCAATCTGAATAACAATATCTATATCCAGTTCTTATACTCCATGTTATTGTGCAGATTCTGGACATTATCACATAGGTCATGCAGGTATTGCACATAATCCTGTTGGCCACATATTACACTCACCAGCTCCACAATAGTGTGAGTAACAGCTATCTGTGCCAGGAGTATTGACCTGAACATCTGCTGTACACTGTTCGGGGATAGACAGAGAGTCATGGTAGTGCTTGTCTCCCATGAGGGGTGTATACATATATCAAAGGCAAAGCGGCTAACAAATACTGTCTGGGTAGGGCACTTTTGTATAGCCTGGGGGGTCTTACAGTTATGGGATATCTGCCAGATATTTTTGAGGCTGGCATTTTGCCCTGCTCCTGCACAGGCAACTTACGTATGGAGGATGTGTGTAAACCATCCAGTGTTAATGTTGCTGACTGGACAACTACCTCAACGGGCTGTGCCACATGCATATTGTCATCATCAGTAGCCACATGTGACCTGCTGATCAGGCATGTAATTTCCCCTTTGTATTGTACCCTGCACCAGCAGAACATATGAAAGTATAAAAAAATACCTGTCTCAGCACTGTAATAAATAGAACACCCCTAGAAGGCATACTGTTATATGACAATTGTTGAATGCCAAATGGATATCTGTATATCTTGTTGCACTTGGCTGTTGTAGGTGCAGTTTATGACATACCTGGAAAGCACTCCTGAGGGGCCAGTTATAGGTTCATAGATGTTTACAAGGCTAACAACTACAAGGATTTCTTTAAGCATAGCCATGCATCCCAAATCTCTGACAAGCTCTGATACCCTTGATAAGTGTAAGCAGGGGTTTGGGAGATTAAATATTTACAAGCAGGGGCCTCGGAGTTGAACCATTTACAGGTTGGCTGTGTCCAATAGAGACATAGGTGCCAAACCAGGGATGAATTTCCTGTTCCACATCCAGTTGCCCAAATTGCACTTGAATTGGTTTAGGGAGGAACTCTGCTTCAAGTGGATGGGAGCCTGTTCCATAGATGGAATAGTCTATGGGATACATAACTGTCTCTCCAGCAGGTTCTGTTTTGATCACAGGCAAGGCTTAAGTCTTTAGAATGGGTAATTCTGGTGCGGTTTGTTTTGCAGCTATGTAGGAGGTCCATCGGAGTAGGGTCTGACAACGCCCTGTCTGACAGGCATAGATATCCCCTCAAAAGCCTGTAGGTGACAGTAGGTTCTTTCGTCGTTTACCTTTCAATTACAGAGACCTGTTATTTGTTTGATATGCCTTGTTAAGTACATACCAAAGGGGCATTATACTCATTGATAGGTCTGATAAATGCTGAATACAGTGGCACAATGACTTCCTTGGACTTAGATGCCATACCTTTATTTATAAGTTGCGCAACACAGAATGATTTCCTCACTACTGTAGACACACGATGGTCAAAGGCTAGATTACTATCTATGGGTGTCCCTAAGTCCCTGACTACTGGGTCATCTCTAATGGGTGTGTTGTCAATATGATAGTTACCATGGATGGATGACTTCCCAAAGGATACTATTATGCATTTCTTGGCAATTTAGTTTTAGCCCATGTATCTGACATTAGATGTTTGTCTATGACAGCCCCTCCTGAAGAACATTTGTGTCAGTGTGGGATTCAATGATAACTCCTAATTTGCAATCATCTGCAAATTTAGTCAGCCAGAGACCACTGACATTGGCCTTGACTTCAGAGAAGTAAGTACCAAAAAGGAGCAGTCCAAGCACTGATAGGGACTCCACTTATAACTGGCCTCTTTGTAGAGGTGGATTCCCCAATTCTAACTTCATGGGTCCTGTCTGTGAGCCAGTTGGCTATCCACCAGGTGATATACAAGTTTGTACCTAACCTCTTGAGTTTGTCAACAATGCCGGAGTGCAGTATTGTGTCAAATGCCTTGGCCAGGTCAAGGTGGGCAGTATGAACCATTTTTCCCTCATCTGTTGCTTTGGTTACTTTCTCAAAGAAGTCCACCAAGTTGGTAGGCATTATCTGCCCTTGATGAAAACAAACTGGGTTGGGTCTAGTGTCTGGAGGTTTACTATATCTCTATGGATTATTTCCATGCTAATTCTGTCCATGGCTTTACATATAAGACTAGTGAGACTTATGGGTCTGTAGTTTCCAGGGTTTGTAGATGGCCCACCTTTGTGCAGAGGGATGACTGTTGTTGTTCACCATTCATGAGGCATGAATCCTGTTTGGAGGCTACAGTTAAATAGTAATTCCAGAGGCCCTGCTAGGTCATGTTTCATGCTATTTAGAAGGCATCTTGGAATATTGTCTGGTCCCATTGATGCAGCGTTCTTGGTCTTAGAGAGAGCAATAAAGACCTGTTCTCTAGTGACAGTAGGTGGAGTTATATTTGATGGTATTTCCTGAGTGAAGGTTGAGAGGGAGAGAGGGATAAAGTTGGAGCTGAATGTATGAGCCGGGCGTTTTGCTATATCTTCTGGTTCAGTATAGGTGGCTCCATTTACAAGGAGCTCTACACACAACTATGTATTGCCTTTGAGGTTACAGACATAGCTAAAGAGTGCTCTGTGGTTGTCCTTGGCCTGGGAGGCCAAACTTACCTCAAATTTGGCTTTGGTAGACTTTATTTGTACTCTGAGTTGTTTGTTTAGTTTGATTAGAGGGCTTTTATCCTTCCTGGGTGCTGCACCTCCTAATTTTTGCCACGGCTTTCTTCCTTCTGTTATACAGTCTATTGATTTTGTGATTCTACCAGGGTGGCTTGTTTTTTGAATTTGTTCTGTACTTCATCCTGGTGGGTGCAGTTGCCTCATTGCAGCTATTAACATGCTTGTACAGGGTTTCTGTTAACAGTGCTGTATAGGCAGCAGTACTCTCAGGATTTATGGGGGCTTAACATTTTGAAAGGTTTTCACTTAATACCAGGAGGTTAGCCTTACTATAGTCCCTGAATATTCCAGGTTTAGCTGGTGGTCCAGGTTTTATTTTAACTTCAAAGGAGACCATTTTATGGTCTGACCTTAGCATGAAAGACATTACAGTAGGGAGTGTGCAGCACTCTATCATATTAGTGAAGACAGATCCAGCATGGGTGCACCCATGGTTGGTGTATTGACTATCTGGTCAAGGGAGTTTGTGTTTACAAAATCCAGGAATCTATGTGCCTGTACATTTGGTGTTGTATAAGCTTCACAGTTAATAGTGGGGTAATTAAAGTCACCCATGAATATGGTGTTGAGTTGGAATGATGGATAAGATCTGCTTCACATGTTGTACAATGTACAAAATGGCAATATAATGGGTAGTACTAGCCTGGTGCATCCACTGCAGACACAGATGCAGTTGTCAGCAGTCCATTGAGTATGAGGGTCTAGCCTCCTTCTTCAGTCAGAGATACCAGGAGCCCTTCCACCTCTGAGAGCCTTTTCTGTGTTAGTGGTCAAGCTTCCATAGTACAAATGTCCTTAGCAATGCCTCTCAACTTACTCTTGGCATGTAACATCATGTTTGTTACCCTTCATTAAACTTGAAGTAGACTCCTATTATGGCCATCCAGATCACTGATGTCCTGTAACACTCCTTGTCACACTTCCTCCAAAAAACACTAGCTCATGTTACATTTGACCAGAATGCATGTACCATGTGGACACTGGGCAAACAGTAACACCTCAGTCTCTATGGTGGTGAACTTTTCCAGTCATTATGTGTCTCATGGGTCATGGCAAGACTTGGACACCAGTGATTTCCACATGTTGGCTTGATGGATGAAAGCACTAAACAACAGATTTATTAAACTATTTTCAGCAATGACTGGATTTGTTTTTGGGTTTTGATTCATGAATACAGCTGCTGTTTGTTTCAGCAGGATTTACTTGAGTAATTTTAATATGGATGCATGGATGCATGCTGATGTGCCATATGACTGTATGCTACCCAAACCCAATAAGGAGCCCACATACCCATGCCATGTAATGTTGCATTACAAATCACAACTATGAGCTTGTTATATTGACACTCTGACATTCAGCAGTGTATTGAATCTTTGCAATAAACTGCAGACCCTTTTTCCCTGCTCCAAAATACACATTGCCATGCCTCACCCAATGTGCAAAGAACACCATGTCATATGTGGTATGTCTTGCAAACTGTGTGTGTTGCCACTAATGTGCCTTCCCACCCATGGCATGACATAACAGTATAATGGGGTTATGATGTGTTTTAGCACCCCCTACCCACAACCTGACATGACAGTATCATGTCATGTCATTGTGGTGTGTGTTCCCTCAGTCATCTTTTCTACCTTTGAAGAATGAAAGAATATGTTTGCCTACTTAAAATACTAAAATGGCTAAATAGAAACTGCAGCGAATACTGTGCTGTGCCAGTAGGTTCTTTCATTGTTTACCTTTCTATTACAGAGACCTGTAAATGGCAGTGAGATGTCTGTTTGAAGGCTTTCTCAGTTTCTAGTATTGATGACTGTTTGCTACAATCTCATTGGCACAGCTCACATCATTGTTTTGAGGATGCAAATTGAGCTTTGTCAGATTTCTATTATTTTGACGATCAAATTGTTAATGGAATAGTTAGACTGGAAACCTACTTGTGAGCTAACTACATACTATGTCGAAAATTGCGGTATCTTAGAATAGTCCCCATATTCTAATGTATAGTAATCTTGGAGTTTGTATAGGAGGCAAAACACTCCTCCACAAATGCTTGTTTTTTAAAGATTGAGTTTCAAATATAGAAAATTAACATTTAGGGTTTACAGTAATGAACATAGCTGTTTTTGCATTTAAAGTTTCATTTGGAAATTAATTTATGAGCATTGCGAATATTGCCAACCCATATTTTCTGTAAAACGTGCTGTGTCCTGAAATCTTCTTCTTCTTTCGGCTTCCCCCGTTAGGGGTCGCCACAGTGGATCAACTGTTTCCATTTCTTCCTGTCCTCTGCATCTTGCTCTGTCACACCAACCACCTGCATGTCCTCTCTCACCACATCCATAAACCTTACCTTAGGCCTTCCTCTTTTCCTGTTACCTGGCAGCTTCATCCTTAGTATATTTTTCCCAATATACTCTGCACATTTCCAAACCAATGTAATCTTGCCTCTCTGGCTTTGTCTCCAAACCTTCCAACCTGGGCTGACCCTCTAATATACTTATTGTTAATCCTGTCCATCCTCATCACACCCAGTGCAAATCTTAACATCTTCAACTCTGCCACGTCAAGCTCTGACTCCTGCCTTTTTGTCAGTGCCACTGTTTCCAATCCATATAGAATAGCTGGTCTCACTACCCACTTGTAGATCTTCCCTTTCACTCTTACTGGTACTCGTCTGTCACAAATCACTCCTGACACTCTTCTGCACCCACTCCATCTTGCCTGTACTCTCTTCTTCACCTCTCTTCCACACTCACCATTACTCTGAACTGTTGATCCCAAGTACTTAAACTCATCCACCTTCGCCACCTCTACTCCCTGCATCCTCACCATTCCTCTATCCTCCCTCTCATTCACACACATATATACTGCCTTAGTCCTGCTGACCTTCATTCCTCTTCTCTCTAGAGCATATCTCCACCTCTCCAGGGTCTCCTCCACCTGTTCCCTACTCTCACTACAGATCACAATGTCATCTCCAAACATCATAGTCCACAGGGACTCCTGTCTGATCTCATCTGTCAACCTGTCCATCACCATTGCAAATAAGAAAGGGCTCAGAGCTGATCCTTGCTGTAATTCCACCTCCACCTTAAATGCATCCATCACTCCCACCGCAGACCTCACAGCTGTCACATTACCCTCGTACATATCCTGTACCACTCTTACATACTTTTCTGATGCTCCTGACTTCTTCATACAATACCACAATTCTTCTCTAGGCATCCTGTCATATGCTTTCTCTAATTCCACAAAGACACAATGCAAGTCCTTCTGACATTCTCTGTACTTCTCCATCAACACTCTCAAAGCAAACATTGCATCTGTAGTGCTCTTTCCTGGCATGAAACCATACTGCTGATTACTAATCATCACATCCCTTCTTAACCTAGCTTCCACTACTCTTTCCCATAACTTCATGCTGTGACTGATCAGTTTAATCCCTCTGTAGTTACTACAGTTCTGAACATCACCCTTATTCTTAAAAATCGGTACCAAAACACTTTTTCTTCATTCCTCAGGCATCCTCTCACTTTCCAAGATTTCATTAAACAATCTAGTTAAAAACTCCACTGCCATTTCACCTAAACACCTCCATGCTTCCACGGGTATGTCATCTAGACCAACAGCCTTTCCATTCTTCATCCTCTTCATAGCTGTCCGTACTTCCTCCTTGCTAATCCACTGCACTTCATGATTCACTATCTGCACATCATCCAACCTTCTCTCCCTCTCATTCTCTTCATTCATCATCCCCTCAAAGTACTCTTTCCATCTGCTCAAAACACTCTCCTCGCTTTTGAGTACATTTTCCTCATTATCCTTTATCATCCTTACCTGCTGCACATCTTTACTAGCTCGGTCCCTCTGTCTAGCCAATCGGTACAGGTCCTTTTCTCCCTCCTTAGTGTCCACCCTTTCATACAACTCTTCATATGCCTTATCCTTAGCCTTCACCACCTCTCTCTTTGCCATGCATCTCATCTCCTTATACTCTTGTCTACTTTCTTCATCTCTCTGACAATCCCACTTCTTCTTTGCCAACCTCTTTCTCTTTATACTCTCCTGTACTTCCTCATTCTACCACCAGGTCTCCTTGTCCTCCTTCCTCTTTCCAGATGTCACATCAAGCACCTTTCTAGCCATCTCCCTTACTAGCTCTACTGTAGTTACCAAGCTATTCTGTAACTCTGCGCTGCCACCAAGTGCCTGTCATAACTCTTCCCTGAAATCCACCTCACAATTACCCTTTTTCAATTTCCACCATTTGATCCTTGGTGCTGCCCTCACACTCCACCTCCTCATCTTGATCACTGATATCATCCTACAAACCACCATCCTATGCTGCCTAACTACACTTTCCCCTGCCACTACTTTACAGTCTCCACTCTCCTTCAGATTGGCCCTTCTACATAAGATATAATCCACCTGTGTGCATCTTCCTCCGCTCCTGTATGTCACCCTATGCTCCTCCCTCTTGTTAAAATACGTATTCCCCACAGCCATGTCCATCCTTTTTGCAAAATCCACTACCATCTGACCTTCTGCATTCTTTTGCTTAACACCATACCTACTCATGACTTCCTCATCCCCTCTGTTCCCTTCACCAACATGCCCATTGAAAATTTAATTTAAATTGAATTTGTCTCCTGAAATCTAAAGTTGATCAAACAAATCCCGGTCACTTTACATTTACCTAAATGTTGTAGCATTTTGGAATATACTTCATGTAACAGTGTGACACTTGCACTGGATGCATTTAATATTTAATTTAAAAATAGGCATGTGCACACTGCCTTAATGTTTAATATTTATTTGTTAGGCAAGCCATGAAAAATAAAGAAAAACCTGCACAAAGTTACTATCTGTCTTAATGCAGATGAAGTGACTGTATGTACATACAGATATATTTTCTAAAGAGTAGAATTGTTGCAAGTATCCACATTGTATCCTTCCTACATGACTCATTTCAGACCAGCAATTTCACTTGTCAGTATTTAGAATATGCACATTTCGAAGTGGCTTTTGTGAATAGTTTAGCAGGGTGCATCTGTTATAATTTCAAGGTTTGAACAGAAAAAAATTATCTTCTATCTGTTTATGGTAATCACTGTACCTTAGAAATAAGGTTTCACTACCATTTTTCTTATGAACTTGGAAAAATAGTAAAACTCATATACCTTGACAATTTTACTAATTAGACCTGCTCAAACTCCAGGCATGTGCTGAATTGACACTATTACATTCGACTGATAGGAACAAAGAGTTATAGCTAAGGCCGTAGCAAAACTGGGTCAAAAGGTCAGCTGCTCTATCTGAAAACAATCTGTGCAGTCAATTAGCATACGCATTTGTGATCATGGCTGCTTAAATGAAAATTACGGCTTGCAGAAACTAGTTGGCACCTCATGATCTTGTACCCTAGGTGTTAGGCTTGTTTTAAAGGTGAACTATAATGAGTTGCCAATGTGACCCTGATTGTTAAGTCTACAAGCAGTGTAATTTCCAGTAATGGCTGCAGACAAAGGCAGAATAGTTTATGTTTGTTTAATGTTTTTGCCTTTTTTGCCCCCTGCTGCATACTGATTAACAGTCCCCTCACAACTAATAGACTCATTCCTTTTCCATCACTGGAGTGAGAGCAAGCTGAAAGATTCCACCTATTAGGTAGACATTATAGATGGATCAGCTTTTGACTTGCTGATCCAAACCTCTGGCATGCACTCAGAAAGTGCCCAGAAAGGTCATGCAATGATGGATTCTATCCCTACACTTCCTCAAGAACTGTTCCCTTCAAGCACTGCTGCCTCTCTCTAGGAAGCAGTAGTTGTGTTTCTTTAGTCTTGATCTGGGGGAAATGTATTTATTCCATGTGGCAAGAAATGCAAATATCCCTCCTCTCCTGCTATGGAGTTGTAAACAGGCCACATTCCTTCATTCCTCCTCCTCCCTGCCTTGCTTCAACAAGGTTGAGGCTCCTAACTGAACCCCAGTCACCTGTGCTATAGTAAGGGCTGCATCCTTTGACACCACAGAGACAGACTATTTGTATTTGTTTTATATTTGTGTACTCTTGAACATTTTCCCAACAAGAAGCAAAATAATATTTACCAACCAATGATAACAAAATTACTCGTAGAACATTTAGACCATAAAACACCATTTTAATGCACTCATGTCCATACTCATTGATTATAGCCACTTGACTGTGTATACCTCAGATGTCTATTTGAGATTCAAAATGGTCAGACTAAAGTATTTGAATGTACTTTACACAACTGCACACTAGCCCTGCAAAGCAAAATGAATGACTGCTGACCTTGATCATGGTAGCACGGTCAGTCATTTCCACCTATAGACAGTCTCATTACCAGCAATCATAGACACATTGTTGAATATGCACACCTCAGTTGTCTAATTGTGGTAAAAAATAAATAATAATAATTATGGAGGCAGAAATGCATTTTGTTTGTTTCATACAAAGATATAGTAGAAATGCTAAAGTATTACAAATTAATTCAAACAAATGCATGCTAGTCATGGAAGGCCAGAATGTCTAAACAGAGCAAACAGCAAAGAGTAAGCTATTTTCATCAAGAAACAGTATTTCCACAATCAGCATAAAGAACGTCAAACAAGGAAAGGCAATCACACAAACCTGGGCAAAAATCGCAGTGTGTTTTCAAAGTTTAACATGCTCAGAAGAAATAAAAAATAAACAAAGTAACACTATTTTATCCTCCATGTATAGAATATCCAATAAAAAGGCAATCTCACTGACCTGGACAGAAATTGCCAGTTTTTATTCAAAGTTTGACTTTGAATAAAACTCAACAATTTTTGCCCAAGTTGGTTTGTTTGTCTTTTTTAATTTACTTTCATCCACAGATGGTGCCTCAGTTTGACTTTGAATAAAACTTAGCAATTTTTGCCCAAGTTGGTTTGTTTGTCTTTTTTAATTTACTTTCATCCACAGATGGTTCATCATCCCCAACCATCAGTTGCAGACACTTTGCTGATCTTGTGCACCTTAGACATCTAATTATAAAAAAAATGGCCAGAGTAATGAATTTCAACTTTGATTCACAAAAACAGTAGCCAGACCAAATATTGCAGCTTGCCTCACACAAATCATATTAGTTCTGCAAAACTGACCCTCAGGTAATGAGCAAATGACAGAGACTAGTATAAGCACCTATGTACCACACACTCAAGGATGACTGTCCCACAACTAAGGACTCAGGTGTCTTGTAGCTTGCATAGAATGCCCATTGCAGTTGAGCTTGACTACCTGTTTGGGCAAAATGTGGAGAGAATGGAGCTGATGCACCTTACCAAAACACATAACTTGAGTTTGAGCAAAGTAAGTGAGGCAACAGTGGGAGAATTTGAGCTGGTTGCTTAGTATTTCATTTATTGGTGAGGTGATAGGGAGGGTGATCCAGGCTTAGGGAGTGCAGGAGAGTTTTAGAGTTATGGAGCAATCGGGGACTTCAGTTTTATGAAGCACAGGAGATTTTAGGGTTAGAGATTGGGAGTGCAGTTTTAGGTTTATGGAGTGATTGGGGATCTTAGGGTTAGATAGGGGGAGTAGAGTATTAGGCTTAGGGACTAAATGATGAATTTAGGGTTAGAAGGCAGGAGAGGAGTATTACAGTTTGGGTTGGGGAACAAGGATTTATATTAGGATTAGGGATCAAGTAGGAATTGGAGGTAGAATTAGGACTCTGGAAGGTTTATGCAGTTCAGTATGTTTGGGTGAAGGGTGGGCTTTTTAATTATGTAGGATTCAGTTAGAGGGAGTTAGCGCACTTGCCATTTACAGAAAATGGCAGCAAGTAAGTATGTTTTGTGCTACTGGCATGTGAGAACTTATAGCAGACTAAATTTTTATCCACAAATGTCATCCTTACCCAGCAATTATAGCAACTTCATTTTCTGAGTATATCATAGATGTCTGACTATAGTAAAAAAAAAGAAGAGAAAGAAAGAAAATAAAATCTGTAATGTAGTTGGGCTCCATTTTACACAACCACACAGGTGCTGGCCAGCCATTGCAAAGTGCTCCAGCAAAACCAACAATGTCCATATCCAATTGCTGCAACTAACCTAATGCCACCAAGGACAGCTGATGCTGATCATGATCTTCAAAACTGAAAATCCACAGCCACCCACAACAGTAACATTTACTATTTTGATTATATATTAATATATTAATATTTTGATTATATTAAGATTCCTGGACTTTGTCAATACAAATGCCCTGGAACAATTAGTCAGAGTACCCACTAGGGGGAAGTACATTTTGGATCTTTATTCACTAAATGGAAGTATCTTTCACCATCCATTGTGCATCCTCATCACTTGTTAGTCTGACTATAAAGCAGTCTCCTTCAAAATAAAACTGAAACCAGAGATCCCTTCCACACAAGGTACCTTTAGAAATTTCTTTAAGACAGACTACATACTCCTAAATGATACATTGGCAAGCTTCAAATCTTCACCAAACCCAGTTAGCTCTACTAAATATGCAGTAACATACACTACCACATTATACCAACATGTAAATAACTGCATAGATGCAGCTGTACCCTGTAAGTGCAGGGCAAACCCCAGAAACAAACCCATGTGTTTGAACCATAATATCAACAAGCTTTATAATGAAAAGAATTTTGACCAAAAGTAAGAAGAGCAATTCCCAAAATGTTAGAGATCTTGTCACTGAAATGTACAAACAACCCAGGAGCTTAATAAAATCCATCAAAACCAAATCTGAGCCTAAAAATGCCCAAGCCAAATCCAATCACTAGGCATTTTTAGTTATGTTCTCAGAGATACAACATAGCAGTGTGCTGATTGTGGATGGTGTTACCTACATTGAGGTTGAAGATATAGCTATCTAACTGGCTGATAAATTTAGCTCTAACATTACGCCTCTGTCACCTCAGTCTGCCCTCAAGATATACTTGAAACGGGCTCAACTCCAGCTATCACACAAGACCAAGTCCTTGACAATATTCCTATATGCATCTTAAATAGCATGAAACATGATTTTGCCACACCTCTAACAAATATTGTTCAATCTCAGCCTTGATAAAGGTCTTACACCAAGTAAATGAAGAACAGCTACAGTCATTGCCATGCATGAGGGAGGACCTTCCACAGACCCAAACAATTATAGACCCATAAGACTGAGCAGCCTCATATGCAAAGCTATGGAAAGACTGAACATGGAATTAATCAATCAGGACATAGGAGCCGCCAAACACTAGACCCATCTTAGTTTGGATTTGTCAAGAGCAGGTCATACTTACTCAGCCTGATGGATTTTTTAAAAGCTAACCACAGTAATGGATGAAGGCAAAATGGTACAGACTGTATACCTCGACCTGGCCAAAGCTTTTGACACAAATCCCCACTAAGGAATAGCAGAAAAGCTGAATAAAATGGAAATAAACCCCATGTTATTCATTGGATTGCCAACCGACTTACAGATAGGACACAGTTAATCAAAATAGGGAAGTTACCTTCACAAATAGTCCAGTCAACAGTGGAGTCCCCCAGGGGTCTGTGATGGGATATCTCCTATATGGCCTCTGCTTTTCTTAAGTAAAAGTCAATACCAAAGTGCTCTGACTGACTAAGTTTACAGAAGTCTGCAAGCTAGAAGCAGATATTGAATTCCCAAATGACTTAAATATCTTGCAGGACAGTTTGTCTCAAATAAACAATGTGTCAAAATCATTCTCTGAAACTAAATGCCAAAAATGCATTATTGTATCTTTTGGGAAGTCATCTAATCCATGAAACTACCACGTAAGTAATACACACCTAAAAGGTGGCACAGTTGTTCAAGATTTGGGAACTTATGTGGGTAGTTACTTAACTTTTCGCCAACATGTGTCTGTTGTTGTTAGAAAATCCTTCTATACACAGCACAGCTTACAAACAATGGGACTGTGTCTAGATCTAGGGATGTCATTGCCCCCCTTTACTTAGCCCTCATTAGGTCGGTCATTGAAAATAATGTCTCCTTTGACATGTATCTGACCAGACACATCCACCAACTGAAACACTCACAGAGATACCTTACTAAAAGGACACAAGGTGGGGGTAGAGCCTGAATGGCTAACTGAAAGCAGCAGTATTTTAGAGCTCCATATAACTAGTTAAATAAGACAGGAAAATATTCTTTTTTTTTTCTTCAAAGTATAAAATCTTATAGATAAAGGATTAATTTACATAATTAGAAACTTTGGTGAAGGTTTACAAATAATTTCCTGTCAAAAAGCATGGAAATATATTCACTTGTTAAAATGAGCAACTCAAGGAATTCTTACCAGGATGCTGCCTTAAAGAAGGAACTACAACAGATGACATCTACCCTTCAGGAGTTGCCTTTGAAGATGGATGATTTTAAAGAGAACCTAGAAAATCTTAAAACAAGCAGTCAAAAACAGGCTGACACCCTCAAGGAAATGCTACAATAACACCAGACAAGGATAACAGGAATAGAGGTTTCTCTAAATGAGTTTTCCCACTTTTCTGAGATTTAAAAAAGTTCAGTTACAGGCTTGCTGTTCTTGAACTGTTTGGCTGTGAGGCCATTTTTTGCTTGGGATAAAGGAAAGTATCTCTGTTGATCAGTGGCAGTGAAAAACATTGAGCAGCCTGCCTGCCCCTGTGGGAATGGTTACTGACTTGAAACTGTAGTTTTATTGGCCATTTTGGGTCAATTCCAAAACCTCCTTCATCTTCCTCTCTTAAAACCTGGTTGCCTCATGGTTTTGGTGTCTTTTCAGGCTTGTTGGCTGTTGGTGAAGCACCCACCAAGAGGAGAAAATGCTGAGAGAAGAAAGGAGCCACTTTTGAGACTTTAAGCATTTTTCTTCTGTTTATTTGCTAAGTTTTTCTGCATAGCCGCCTATTTTGAGCATTTTCTGGCTTGTTAAATTTGATTTCTGCATTAGTAACTGTATTTAGAGCACAACCTAGAGCTGTTTACTGAATTTCCTGTTTGCACTTATCGTTTTTTTTCTCAAAACTTGCATTTTATCTGTCTTTGGCCTAGCACTCTTGTGTGGGGTCATTTACTGTACTGTCATAACTTGTTGATACTTGTTAACCTCTGCTATCTCTGAAAAAACAAAAAAATCTTGCTTTTTTTCCCACTTTTCTGAGATTTAAAAAAGTTCAGTTACAGGCTTGCTGTTCTTGAACTGTTTGTAAGTTTCTGTGAGGCCATTTTTTGCTTGGGCTAAAGGAAAGTCTCTCTGTTGATCAGTGGCAGTGAAAAACATTGAGCAGCCTGCCTGCCCCTGTGGGAGTGGTTACTGACTTGAAACTGTAGTTTTATTGGCCATTTTGGGTCAATTCCAAAACTCCTTCATCTTCCTCTCTTAAAACCCTCTTTTGCACGGTTTTGCGCGCTTTTGTGCATAGCGCAACAGAGGGCAGCGCTGCCTAATTGGGTTTAAACTATTCCTGGCTCCACAAAGTCTGCTCTTCACTTTTTCCCTTAGAACTGCTCTATCTCTCAATTTAAACACCATATTCCCATTCTAAGGCCCTTCACTGGTCCAATTAAGTAATCCTACAAGTTAGCACTATTAAACCATAAGCACTACTTACTCTTATACTCTCTACGATTACCCTGTCCTCTATTGGTCTGTCTTAAATTCAGTTTCCCTGTTACTCTAGCATGCCCAAAGGTCAGTCAATGGTTTCCTCTCCAGTCCAGCTGGTGAATCTGGGAATTTTGAGGCAATGTTACAACTGTCTCATGTACACGGACATCCCTCTCCTCCTCCAAACAGGTTCAAATATATGTGAGAGATGCAACTATTTAGCCAAACTGGAGGCTGAGCTCTCTCATGTCAAAACTGGTGTAACCAGTCAGGAGGAGAAGGTAACCTCACACAACACAATTCCAGTATCACATAGTCCCACCACATCAGTGAACCAAACACATAAATACACAAAAACATACTCGGAGGCTCTAAATAAAAATCTACCTAAGCAACAGAGACCTCCAAAGCAGACATCCAAGCAAATGCTACCTCAAAACAAAAGACACACAACACATAACCCACAAAGTCAGTGTGCCAAGCAGCCACAGCGCTTAAGGCTGAATAACACTCCTGATACTCTTGTTATAGGTGACTCTATTGTCAGACACACTGACGTCCCGCTCACCAGGCTGAATAAAGAGAAGGTCATGGTGAGCTGCCTGTCGGGTGCTAGGATCCGACACATAACGCAAGCACTCAGGTCACTCCAAAGCAAATACAAATATGACTCAGTCATTGTACATGCTGGTGTGAATGACCTGAGATGTATCTCCCTGGACTACATGAAAAGAGACATAGAGGAGCTCTCTGATCATGTAGCCCAGGCTGGTATGACCCTGACCTTGAGCAGCATCTTACCCTCACCTAGAATGATGCCACAGTACAAAGACAAAATGATCGATTTTAACAATTGGCTAAAATTTTGGTGTCATTCAAAGGGGATCCAGTGTCTGTCAGCCTGGGATGACATGCTCGACAAGCCACGTTGCTTCACTAGGGACGGCTTGCACCTGTCACCACTGGGCTTTCAGATATTGGCAAAGACTCTTGCCACCCCCATAGTGTCTTTTTTAGGCAAGGCTCAAAAGTCAAACCCACCCCCATAGACAGCACAAGGAACAAGAAACTAAGGGTAATGCTTCAAACGCCAGAAGTCTTAACCTCAAGATGCACGCACTCGAAGCTCTCCTCAGTATGGAGAACATTGATATCTGTGCAGTGACAGAAACCTGGTTCAAGGCTCCAGAGAGCACCCCAGCACTACCAGGCTATACCTCGTATCATGCTTTTCGGCCCCAAAACCCGGACCGAACCACAAAAGGAGGGAGAGTTTCCATATTTATCAAGGATATCCACACCTCCAGGTTAGTGGCATTGCACGAAGTATCGGAGACCATCCATGTGCAACTAACAGTGGGCAAGACTGCTTTTCAATTTATAGCATCCTACAGACCACCCTCTCAAAGTCAGGAATCCCATTCGCCTTTCCTGAAAACATTGGAGAACATGAAGATCTCTCTGAACACCATTATATTGGGCGACTTCAACTACTCAAACATTGACTGGGAGTACTACTCAAGCCCCAGCACCTTAGCCCAAAGATTCTTGGAAATTATAAACTCAAATGCTATGGAACAACTAGTCACCACTCCCACAAGAGGGGACAACATACTAGACCTGATCATTACCAACATGTGGACTCTATGCTCCACACCTGAAGTATATCCCTCATTGGTAAGATCAGACCATAAATTAATTTCACTGGATGTCCACATCCCGACCCCACCCCCAGCCCAGAAAACCACAGTGAAAAACTTCTCAAAAGCGAACTTCTCACTTCTCAAAACTGAAGTGGAATCCTTCAAGGCCCCAGGGCCAGTGGAAACTACAGCCCAAACTGCAGAATCCTATATAAATGCATTCTACGGACATCTCCAGGAATGCATGGATCATGCTATCCCAAACAAAACCAAGACCCAATCATCCAAAGGCAGGCGTCCAGTCTGGTGGACCCCTGCCATAAATAAACTGTACAACAGAAGAAGGAAGCTACTACATGATAGAGCAAAATCCCTAATAGGGAAGGCATCTCTGATCAGTACTAGCAAAAAATTACGATCCCTCATAAAATCCTCCAAGGCCAGCTTCGAGAGAAAAATTGCACAGGACACCAAAGACAATCATAAGGCTTTTTTCAGTTATGTTAGAAACCTGGGATGCAACTCCATGACTTGTTCTGAGTTGATTCTAAACGACAAAATATACACTGAACCCACAGACATCGCCAATATCCTGGCAGACAGGTTCAGTGCAAACTTCTCCACCCCCTCCCCACCAAAAGAGCAAGTATCTATCCCGGCAGAGGGCTGCCTCCCAAACATCTCAGATGCTCAGGTGAAGGCTGCCCTCACCAAAGCAAAAAACACTGCTTCCATGGGACCAGATGGTGTCCCAGGTTGCGTCCTACATGAACTACAAGAGGAACTAATCCCTCAAATAAAACAGCTATACAATCTCAGCCTCACTACAGGATATGTGCCCAAAGAATGGCGTACAGCAACAGTGGTCCCACTCCACAAAGGTGGAGCCTCTACGGACCCTGGAAACTATCACCCCATAAGCCTGACTAGCTTAGTCTGCAAGGCTATGGAGAGGATCATCATGTCATAAACAAAGACACTGGGGACCTACAGGCACTAGATCATACACAGTTCGGCTTTGTCAAGGGCAGATCTTGCCTTTTGAACCTGGATGACTTCTTTGAAACAGTCACCAAAGCCATAGATGAAGGGAAGGTAGTCCACACAGCCTATCTGGACCTTGCAAAGGCATTTGACACAATACCCCACTCGGGCATCATAGATAAGCTATCCAGCTTAAATATAAACCTCTATGTCACAAGATGGGTCGCAAACTGGCTCAAAGACAGAACCCACAGAGTGAGAGTTGCTGGAGCCATGTCAGACTTGAAACCGGTCACAAGTGGTGTCCCACAGGGTTCTGTCCTGGGGCCACTCTTGTTCGGTATATACTTTTCCGAGGTACAGGCAAATGTGGGAGGACTATGGCTCACCAAGTTCGCAGACGACTGCAAACTGGGCGCCATAATCAACTCTCCAGCTGACACAAACATCCTTCAAAAAGGTCTCACAGAGACAGATAACTGGTGCCAGCGCCATGGTTTAAAGCTAAATGCCAAAAAATGTATAGTCATACCCTTTGGCAAAAACAATGTGCCCACAAATTACCACATAGGCGGAAACCCATTAAGTACAGAGAAAGTTATTAGGGACCTGGGGACCCAAGCTGATAGCAATCTCTCCTTTGAAAACCACATTGCCAAAGTGGTTAGAAAAACCTTCTACATAGCCCACCTCATCACGAAGGGTTTCACATCTATATCAAGAGAGGTAATCGTGCCCCTTTCTTCATCCCTCATCAGGCCCATCATAGAATACAATGCCCCTTTTGGGATGTACCTTACCCGACACCTGCAGCAATTAGAAAGACCCCAAAAGTATCTCACCAAGAGGATCAAGGGTCTCAAACAGATGGCATATGCTGCTCGGTTAAAAAAACTCCAGCTCTACTCAGTTGCATACTGCCTACTTCGAGGCGATCTATGCCTGACATACAAAGCTATGTCAAATCCAGAATTAATGGACATGCTCCACCTCAGTAAATCTAAATCCCTTAGAGCCACACGCTTGAGGGACTTGAACCTCAGCACAGAAATAAATAGAACTTGCTGGAGGGACAGGTTCATAACCCAGAGGCTCCCTTCGTTCTGGAATAGAATTCCAGTTCATGTGAGGCAGAGCACCTCACTGAATCTCTTCAAGAAGAATCTCGATAAGTGGATGGCGATCGTAGGTTTGTCCCAGGGATTACTCCCGTGTCACTATTAGACAGAGGCACAGTAAACTAAACCTTAAAAAGGGCACAGTATACTCAAATCAAGGGGTAGCGTAAGCCATACAGAATCGGGCTAGGCTTATAATTGCCCCAGGGCAGATAGCCTAGTATGAACCTATGAACCTATGAACTTAGAAAGCAGACTTAAGGAAGAGGAAACACAAAAATAACTGCTTCTTAAACAAAGCACTTGGTTAATAAAGTAGAGACTTGGAAAATAGGGAGAGGAGGAATAACATCAGGATTTTCAGATTACCTGAAAACACAGAAGGTGATTATATTATTTCCTTTTTATCAAGCTGAATTCCTGACTTTTTAAATTTAAAAGAAGGACTTTCCTTTGGCATTGAAAGGGCGCACACAGCTCATGGGAAATCTGCCACTAACTCAAACTCTCCTCCTAGGTCAATAATTATCAAATTTCTTTCATACTTGGACAAGGAACTGATTTTAAGATCTGCTTGGAGGAAGGCACCTCTAAAATATAAACAGAGCCTGATAAGATTTGATAATGACTATTCATCTAGAATAATGGAACAAAGGAAAAAAGTGTGGCCAATGATAAAGTTTCTGAAACAAAATAACATCAAGGCACAACTTACATAGCCAGCTAAGATAAGAATACTGTATGCCAACGAGATATGGACTTTTACTGACTTAGAGAAAGCCTCTTCATTTATTAAAACTAATAATGTGATTATTTTACCAGAAGATATAGATTGGATGTCACCATCTCTCAAGAGAACAAAAGAAACAAATGTCTGGACAGATGTCAAAAAGAAGAAGTAAAAGACTGATACTGTTACAGCCAAATCTCTCAATGTATCTATTATGATATGAATTGTTTTAACATTACTTTAAAGGACCAATTTTAATTCTTTGAATTTTAAAACAAGGGTAACTAACTACTGCAATCTTTATCTATATTTTTTGAAAATAGATGACACATGAGAGTTTTCACATTACCTCAGGTATGTAAAACAGGGTGCTTTTCTTTCACAGAAGGAGGGTTATATAGCACATAAAATATTTATACTGTAAATCAACATACATAGTATATGTGTATTTTCTCAATGTTCTCTTTTCTTTTTCTCTCTTCTCTCTTTTCTCATTATTTATTTTAACTGCATTGTCTCCCTTCTAAATTATCTCCTATTTACTATACTAATATAGTCTGTATATATTTAATAACTCACTATCTATACATAAATAATAGTCTAAATAATCTAATTTTAAGGTAGACTAATTGGAATAGTGAACTTAATTATTTGTTATTACAATATTTATTAGATTAATGATAGTCACTGTTATGCTTATTGGGACTGGGGACATGTTCGTGATTAACTCTGAAATGTTCCATTCATGTGCATATATGTACTTTGAATTATTTCCTTTTCAAATATACATATGTAAAAAAGAAGGACAAATGTACTGTTGGTTAAGATAAGTGAAGCTTTCTTCACATTCTATTTGCGTTGCCATACAAACAGTAAACAATTGCTGCAGTTTCTAAGGACACTGTGAACCTGCAAAGTGCATTTAGCCTCACAGATAACAAATAATAAAAAAAGTAATGTTTAGTTACTAAAATGAAAAATAACCTAAGCAAGATAAAATAAATACATAATATGACTATTTGTAAATATTATATGATTTATACTCATAGGATTACATATTCCTAGAAACACAACTGAAATATTCCCAAACTACATGTGCACTTAAATGTAGCTGCTTGATTAAAAAGTATTACTCAATTTAACATGCTAACACAGTGGTGGTGCTGCGGTAGCGTTGTCGCCTCACAGTAAGATGCTATCCGGTTCGATTCTCAGCTAGAGTGTCTTCTGCGTGGAGACATGCATGAATGGGCATACCTTCGTTGAAGGTTGTGCATCAGGGCTGGTAACTCGGCATGTAAAAATCAACCACCAATCATTAGCGGACCGGAGTTCCGCTGTGGCGACCCCTAATCGGGAAAAGCCAAAAGACACAACAACAACAACTCAATTTAACATGCTGGTTCCACAAGCTGTCTGCACTGTAAAAGTTACATTTTATATGTTACTTGAAACTGACAGTCTCTAGAGCAGATGAAAAGATACATATTACTTTTTGCAACATGTTATCATTGAAGTTACCTCACACCCTGTACAAACTCACTTGGCAACTGATAGCTATTCATTTAAAATATCAGTTTAAATATTAAAGTGCCCTTGAAATGCTATTGACATTTTGACAAAATATAATCTGAAATGTAAAATGAATGACTTGAAAGAAGTGAAGTAATGCATAAATTTCAAAGACAAAAATGTATATTCACAAGGAAGTATTGAAATGTTTTAGTCTTCCAGTTAAAATAGCTTACTGTCAACATTTTGCGATATCAGAAAGTTTGAAGAGCTAGGAAATTACTATTATTTGTCTTTATAATAATTATTAGACATATGTTACACTCTGCCTTGTTTAATGAATTGTGACACATGTTTATGAGGAAAAGTGGACTCAGTTACTTACATTGGACTATATATTCATGGAAACTCAACTGAAATGTCCTCAAATTACTTGGGAACTTAAATGAAACTGCCTGAATAATAAGCATATCTTACTTTAACAATCTGAATCCATAAGCTATCTGCTCTATATATGCTACATTATATATGTCACTTGCATAGGACAGTCTCTAGAGCACACGAAAAAATGCATATTATTTTTGCAACACGCTATATTTGCGCTAACCATACATTCTAAACTAACTCAATTGGCAACTGACAAGTTATTTATTTGAAACACCAGTCTAAATATTAATTGTGCCCTGGAAATATTGTTGCCGTTGGACAAAACAAAACCTGAGTCGAAAAAGGAATGATTTGAAGAAGTGAAGTATTGTACAGATTTCAAAGACAGCTGTTGACACTACAATATAAGTAGAAATGTATACATGCAAGGAAAAATTAAAATGCTTTACACTTTTAGTTAAAACAGCTTATTGTTCACTTTTTGCTTTATCTGAAAACTTAAAGAGCTAGGAAATTATTTCTAATTTGTCTTTATAATGTTTACTAAAGTGATGTTAGTCACCGACTTGTTTAATGGATTGCAAGTCATATACAAGATGGACTACTGAATGTTATTTCTGCTTACCTATGTTTGCTGAATTTCTTCTATTAGTACTGATTTAAAGCAAGGGAAAGAAAGGGAAGGAAAATCTCTGTTTTTGGTCAAAGGAGGAGAGGCTTAAGAGTATTCTAACTGCCCGAACAAGTCTCTAAGATGCTCTAAATACTATTTGATTAATACTTACCCAAGGTAAATCTTGATTACCATATAGATGCCTCCACATTCATTCTAGCCATGATGTGATTACCCATTCTGGAAGCAGGAGGTGCCCTATGCAGGATGGGAATTGTCAGGGTGATCATAGTTCATTCTTAGACTCTGCTTTGTAAATCTATAAATATGTAAATGCACTGCACACTAGAATGTAGGGCGCCTCTACTCAGAGTCAGGATACCACTGAAAAGCCATGTCTTTTCATAAGTGTAGGTTGAAACTGGTGAGCTGAAGAGTGGGAAAGTAAAGGAAGACAGTGCACCTACAGTAAATTCATATTTCATTGGTAATCACTCATTGTCTCCTACAGAGACCTTTTAGTGAAATTATTTTAGTAATAATATATTTGTTGTTGGCATATTTAGTGTATGCTCCTCTGTTACATTTAATTTATCCGAAATGACATATCTGACATGTTTGGGATCTCTTAAGGCTAACTAAATATTGCATATTTTCTAAGTCAACATAATAATTGTTTACAGTACTAACATTCCATCCTGATATATAAAATACTATAGAATAATAATAGAATAATATAGAATTTCATATCTCTTTTTTACGAAAATTCTCCATATAATAATTTAACATATGGAGCTCAGTTGATGTTGTTGGTTAAAGGTATGAGTGATAATCCAATAGCTCTATCTTTATCTATTGGATTAGGAATGGCTTTCATTCCATGTTAAATGAGAAATTCATATTTACTTGTATTTGATACTTTAGAGTTAATGTTTTATAGAAGTACTTTTTAAAGGCTGACCAGAATGTTACCCTACTTGTATTTAAAGAAGAAAGAACATTAAATTACACTCCCAAGTTTACACACATAAAAATAACATTCAGTGTTATCAGAGAATATGGCATAACTACTATAATCAAAATATAAAAAGCAAAATGTTTTTTCCAACAATAAAATGAAATGGATTAAACATTCTTATCATTAAATACTAATGGCTTAAATAATGCAAATAAAAGATCAAACTTATTAAAATATTTAAATCTAAATAAGGCACAAGTAGTATTTCTCCAGGAAATGCATTAAAGACTAATGATAGCTTTATTTGGAACCCTAAGGACTATACAGTCTTAGTTCAATCCTCCTATAGAACAAAGACAAAAGGAGTATCAATTCTCTGGTAGAAAAACATAATCACTCCAAAAGTTATTTATAAATATGAAGACAAAGGAGGTCGACTAGCACTTGTTATAATTAAATTTAATAACAGAATATGGACCTTAGCTAATCTATATCGGTTCCCAGGAATTGGAGCAGGAATGGTTAAAAAACACCTAGAGTTTATTTCCAACAATTATAAAGGAAATCTTATACTGGGAGGAGACTTTAATTGTACCTTAGAAGCTTCTGAAACCACCAAGAAGTCTTTTCACATAGCAACTATTTCAAAATCCTTAAAAATATGGATTGATTAATTTCATTTAATAGATACTTTTAAAGTAAAAGATGATAAATCCTTATTATTTCCCCCATAAAGACCATATATTTGGAACACAATTCCAAAATAGACAAATTATTCTTAGTTCAAGATTTGCAAACAAAAATCCTCAACTTCTCAATAGTTCCATGCCCCTTCTCAGATCATGACTCCCTGATAATGAAGCTACAAATAGAGTTTAAACCTTTAATCCTCTCAACTAGAATTCCATCATATATCACAAAAATTAAAGAATTCAGACCCTGGATGTTGTCAGAACTACAATTATTTCTTGAAATTAATAATACAACAGAAGTCAGTAGAGTCATGATTTGGGACTCATTAAACGCATATTTATTTGGTAAGACCCTTAGCTGGTACAAAACAAAGTTAGAGAGTGGGAATCTGAATCATTAGACTTGCAAAATCTAAAAAAAATCAGAATTGACAAGAAGTCAAAAAAGAAATAGAGGAATTAAATAAAAAATATAATGAAATTCTAACACACAAAACTTATCTAGCCTTGGAAAAATTAAAAATAAACTCATTAGCCACCTCCCCCAGATATCTACATTACTTATTTACAAGAATTAAAATGCAATCTAAAGCAAATAACATTAGTAGTATATATCATGAAAAGAAAGGGAAAAAGTATCAGATATAGGAGGCATCCTTGAACATTTTGGTTCCATTATATGGAACACTTCAAAAAAGAAGATTTAGATACCAACCAAATAACCTTAGATACAAACCTTATCAATATAAAAAAAATCCAGAAAACTTAAAACTAGACCTCCAAAAACCTATATCCTACAAAGAAATTGTTGACAAGATAAAAAGAAGTAAATCTAACAAAGCTCTAGGGATAGATGGTATAATTACAGAAATTTACAAACTCTTCCCTTCAACAGTAATCTCCCTTTTTCATAAAACTTTGCTAGAAGTCCAGTCAGAAGCAAAAATACCACCCTCATGGAAATATTCTTTCATAACACCAATTCTAAAAGATAATAAACCATCAGACCTTTGCACTTCATACAGGCCTATATCATTACTGAATAATGATTACAAAATATTCATGTCAATCCTAGCTAACAGAATGAAAATCCCACTTTCAAAGACAATTAATAATGATTAAACTGGATTTTTATATAACAGGCACACACATGATAATATTAAAAGGATACTTACTCTTATAGATTATGTGAATAAAAAAGACAGAGAAACACTTGTAATCGGATTAGACATAGAAAAAGCCTTTGATTCCCTCAACTGGGAATATCTAGTTAAAAATTTTGCATTATTTCAATTTCCTCCTCCCTTTATCTTAATATTAAAAAACATATATATTAATAATTTAGCCTACATTAAATTAGGCCCTTTTACCTCAGAATCTATCCATATAATGAAAGTACTAAACAAGGATGCCCACTTTCTCCTATTTTGTTTGCTTTGGCTATAGAAATACTTGCAGAAATAATATGCAATAATCCAATAATAAAAGGAATAGAAGTCTATGACCAGTACATATCTAAAATAATGCTTTTTGCTGATGATATTTTATTAACCCTATCAAACTCCAGAGAGTCATTAGAAGAGCTAAAAAAAAGTAATGGAGAATTTTTATAAGATTTCAGATCTACACTTTAATAGATCAACATTTCTATTTTAAATAAGAGAAAAGAACTACAAGTTACAGATAAATCCATCATAGGAAGACAAGAACTTACGTTAAATTATTTATGAATAGTGTTATGCAAAAATATAAATGAAACAGTATTAATAAATTATAAAAACATTATTGAAACAATAAAAATATATATAGAAAAGTGGAACAAAATTATATTAACCTTGGAAGAGAGATTGCAATTAATAGAAATGGTCTTATTGCCAAAAATACTATATGTAGCATTGGCAATACAGTTAATTCCTGAAAGATGCATTCTTAAAAAAATAAACTCATGTTTAATAACATTTTTATGGTATCCCAAAAAGAATAGAGTAGCTCTAACTCATCACATTAGACCCTGGAAACAAGGATGATTGAGCTTCCCAGAAATAGAAACATATATAAAAGCATCTGTGCTTAAAACTATAATAGACTGGATAAACCCAAATTATTTTGCCAACTGGAAAGAATTAACAATGGCTATATTAACAAATGAATTTAATCTGTTAAAAAAATATTTAATAGTAGACAAATCAAACAAACCCTGGTACATACTATGCATAAGTATACAATATAATATAACAACACCTTCTAAAATAACACTGAGTAACCATTACATCAATTCCTTTGGGAAACTTATCAATGCAAACATAGATCTAAAACTTTGGTTTGACCTTTTAGCCTCATTTACCATCACTAAGAACTTTCCTCACAAAATATATAGGGAAACAATAACCTCCTAGGAACAAAATGGATTCTTATGCTAGTTTCAATGTGTAAATAAATTAAATGTTTTAGATATACATATGATAAAAACTGCTTACAATATTCCAACACAGGACTGGTTAACCTTACAAAGAATTTTAATGTACACTCAAGATTTATGCAGACTAATTAATAATTCCTCATTTAAAGATATTCCAAATCTAATATGTCTTCTGTATGAATTTATATATAATAGTTGTGAAAAGAAAAATTCAATTTCAAATCTATATAAAGAGTTAATAACATATAAAACAATTCCCAAACCATCATACTGGCAGTTCTTAACAATAGGTCAGTCATTGCAGTTAACAGAAGAAATTAAAACTAACATCTTACTCTCAGTTAAGTACACCTCTAACACACAGTACTGGAAAATATTTAACTGGAAATGCTTACATAGACCATTTGTAACACCAGATAGAATTAAAAAGATCAGTACTACTGTGACGACCGTGCCCTGGCCCAGCAATCAAGGAGCCTTAATCCTCACCACTAACACCAAGGAGGTTGTCTCCTATTAGAGGAAAGGATAAATAATACACACAGTAAAGTGCAATTTCCCTTAGGTGCACATAGAGATCACAGTCAATCTGGGGCTGGTTGCTCCCTTGCTATCCAGGTCTCCAATAAGACTCCCCACTGGCACAGCTATAGGGTCCAGATCTTAGCCTAGCTGGCAAGCTAACCTCCAGTACCCTCTCTGTCCAACCAGTGCTTCGTGTCCCTGCCCAGGTAGCTGACACTCATCCACACTTTGAGATAAGTATTTATACAACTTCACAGACACTCCTGAGACAGGCTGACACAGATTCTCCAGTGGTGCCCCTTTACCCAGACTATACATTAGTAATTACTGCCACCACCAGCTAATATTATCAGCTATGTAAAGGCCCTTGAAAGTGTGTCCAATTATTGCTGTGCAATATTATTATCCAATTGGTAATGTGACTATTACTAAGGCTTATTAGAGTGGCCTATTACAGTAACCTCTATAAATATGCAGTGTACTCTAGACCCTACTTCTCTACACAAAACAGCCACAGGTAAAAGTTTTTAAAATATGTAATACTAAATAATTAAAACACAAGACAATACTACTACACCACAAAGATATCTAAGAGGTCAGAGATCACACAGAAACTAAAAACAATACAGTAGGACAGGTCTGATGTCAAAGGAAAACACTTAATCTAACTTTCTAATCTTTCTAATCTTTAGCTAATCTTACTTACATACATAAACAGCATACACAGTACTGGGGTTGATGGTCCAAGACAAATGCCTTCAGTCTCTCACTGAACAATAGTATTTAAAACACTAACAAACAGCTCTGCTAAGGCCCTCCCAAATTACATCATTTTGACACATAGGTTTTCCCAGTATTCACATTCCATCATCTTGACACTTAGTCTGGAGTTCCCAGGCCACAAACTGCATTATTTAGCAAGCTAACACCTTCTCAGGAAACTACAACAATAAAAGACATTTCACATGTATACTCTAACAATTATTCCTTAAGTTAAGACAACAGAAAGAATGTGTTCAGCCAGTCGCTTTGGCACCATTTATTAGATAATTATAACTTCAAAGAACATTTGAAATGCTTGGCTTGATTTTCCTTACAGTAGATGACAATGTTGCAACAATCTTGAAGTTTACATTTTACAGTGTTGTCTTTCATTTAAAAACACAAGCCTTTATTTTACATTTATATAAACAAATGATAGAATTATGTATCAAATTCTATTTGACTAGGCTGGCAGCCTTCACCCATCTTTCCCCAATATTCACAACTACTACACGTCTTTTTGCTGGAGGTGTGAAAAGTCAAATAAAGTAGACTGTATTCATATTTTTATGAATGTAATAAAATTAAATCATAGTAGAATGGAATCAATCATTTTTACAAGCTTTATTTAATGAATCCTTTACCTTAACTAAAGCATTGATTATACTAAATGTAAATGAAGGTCCCTACCTGAATAAGCCAAATATATATTTGTTATGGTCAATACTTGCTATATCTAGGAAATGTGTAACCAGAAGTTTGAATTCGAATGAAGAATTCTACACTTTATTGAAGACAACTGCATCAATAGAAATAAATCAAAGAACTATGAATCTATCCCACGCCATTGGTAAATAATCCTTGGAAGAAAGTTGTATCTTTGTTGGACACTCTGCAGTAATCAATATTGTATCTCTGATAACTGATCTGTTAATTATATATTTAATAACATACAGTGTATATAACTGAAAGTCAGGCTATTGTGAATATTGTATATAGTTGTTTCAAATGATATTTTAAAATATTATGTAAATGTTATTTTGATTGAAAATAAAATTTTTTTTGAGGAAAAAAAAATAAAAGGACACAAGGCCTAAACAACATTTCCTTACATGAACCGACTCAAAGAGCTGTCACTATACTCGATATCCTAGAGATTGCTAAGAGGTTACCTGTGTCTGGCATATAAGGCTTCTTCTGACTCATTACTGATGAATGTATTTCACATTAGCAAGTCAAGTGGCATCAGAAATACTCAGTCTAAGGATCTAAGCCTCTTCTGCAACAGGAACAGAATGGTTGAGTGGTACAGATATATTTCTCAGTGGATACTACTGCTGTAGAACAGAATCCCCCTCCACTTAAAACACATTTATCCCTGTCCATTTTCAAGTATAACATAGATCTGTGGATAAGAAGCAGAAAATTTACCCCAGGACTGCCCAATGTCCTACTAATTTTATTTTATTTTTATTTATTTTGTTTGTTAACTGGGTAGTGTATGGCTGGGCAAGAAGCCTGTTTTCAGTGGAGACCTGGGAAAAAAAAGCTCCAAGGTAGTTTACAAGTAGCATTTACAAATGACATATACAAGTTACAATAATTATAGGACATACAGGAATCCAAAAAACAAGTTCTTACTGTAGTGTTGAAATCAGGAGTAACAAAGTTAGAGACATTAAAGATATTTAGAAAATTATAAGCAATTGTCAGACATTTCAAACAATATCAATTTTCTATACATCATTCTTTGCAGCTGTTCTTTTGGACGAAATGATTTAAAAAAGCCAGGAGATACTGAGAAAGGAAGGGAGAAGGAGGATATAGACATTTGCAGGCAGAGATGTTTAGCCTGGGCTTGTACAGGAGCAGAGCCTATATTTAAAAACAATATTCTTTTAGGGTTTGTTTAAATGCTAGTGTGTTATTGATGGTGAGGATATGCTGGGGAAGAGGGTTCCAGCGCTTGGCTATGGGATGGGAGAATAGGGAGATGCCATAGATGTTTTGGGCTTTACTTTATTTTGTCAGAGGATCTAAGCGATATTAAGTTACTATAGAGCTGGACTAGATCTCATAGAGCTGGGCAGTTATCAGGTTTGTATATGACTGTGTGGACAGTTACTAACTGAGTCAGGGTAAGGAGATGAGGGAGCTCTAGCCAGTTTAGCTGAATTAATGCAGTATAGTGGTGAGATCTTTGAGATTGATTTGTAGTGAATTTGGCAATTTTGTTATAGCAGGATTCAAGGCTATTTAGGTCAGATTTGCGAAGGTTGGTAAATATTTGAGAGCAATATAGAAGGGAAGATAATAGATGGGTTTGAGCAGTTGTGAGTCTGGCTTGGTCAGTGAGAAATGGTTTTGCTCTGTAGAGTGAACCCAGTTTGGCATGCATCTTTTTAATGGTCAGAGCAAGGTGTTTATCAAACCCTAGATCGCTATTGATTGTAACACCAAGAAGTTTTGTATGTTCTACTGGTTCTATCATAGTGCCATCAGAAGAGGAAATATAGACAGGGGTGGATTCTTAGATGGTGGGTTTTTGTGGAAGACCATAAGTTTGTTTTTTTGGGGTTAAGTATAAGTTGATGGAGAGCTAGATAATGTTCTATACTGTGGAGGGCTTTTTGATTTTTTTCTTGAAGTTCTTTAATAGTGGGGGCAGAACAGACCAGGGAAGCATCATCAGCATATTGTCCAATTGAGGCTGGGTTAGTTGCAGTATGAAGGTCATTAGAAAAGATAGTGAACAGGAGTGGACCAAGGATTGAGTCTTGGGGGACCCCAACACTTACAGGGAGCTGAGAGGAGAGTTTATTTTCCCATAGTGTGGCTTGTTTTCTGTCAGTCAGGTAGCTATGAAACCATTTTAGGGTTTCAGAGCTGGAGTGGTAGCTATCCTCTTTAATTAGTTTTTTGGTTTGATTTCTAAGTTGCTGGTAGGTAATTAGGTTTCCTTTAGTTTTACTAGTTTGATAGTGAGTCCAGGCTCTATTTCATTGTTTTAGTGAAAGAAGTGTGTCATTTGATAGCCAGGAGAGCCTGTTAGAGTTGGTGAATATTTTTCTTATGGGGACTAGTTCACTGAGTATTTGAAGGAAAGAAGTATTGAAGTATTTAACTGTGCTATCAAGTGGAAGATGTTTCAAAGGTCTCCAATCATATTGTAGGAGTCAAGATTAAGTAGTGATGGAGATAAATGTTTTTTGTTGTGAATGTAGTGAAATAAACTATTGGAGAAATTGTAATAATGCTTTCTAACCAAATAGGTAGGGTAGTGATCACTTGGTTTATCAAGGAGACACCCAGTGTCATATGTATTACTGGGCTTGTTAGTTAAAATCTAGTCTAGAGTGGATTGTCTCTTGGAGTGCTTGTCAATGCGTGTGGAGAGGTTAATTCTTTGGCAGAAGTTATAAAGATTAATGAAGTTTGTAGAGGTCTTAGAGGAGCAGGTGGTCCAGTCAAGATTAAAATCTCCTAGTATTATAGTTTCCTGGGTAAAGTTTGTAGAGGCCCATTCTAGGATGTTTTCTATATTCTGGAGGTTTTTTGCAAGGGCCAAGTAGGTAGCAATAAAGATGATGGACTTATGGTTATTTAGTTCAAGGTGTGCTATCAAAATTTCAAGGTTATGAATATCTGGTGGGGTAGTGTTACTAATGGACAGAGGCAGCTCATAAATGGTTTATCCCATGTATGGGTCCCCTCAAACTATCCATGATATGATCCCAGTTATTCTCATTAGAGGTAATATATAATTATACAATGAGTGACCATTATTATGTAAAAACTAGTACATTGATTGGGCAATGCAACAACTGTGCCCTTTGTAAATCAAGCATGTACCACTAAAATAAATACGGCCACTTAAGTACAATTGAGCAGTCAGACTTCCTGTAGGTATATGCTAAGAGATAGAGCAAAATATGAGAAAAATAACAGCAACAGAAATTCTCTCTTCTCTGTTGCTTCCCCTGGAGTGTATTGTGCAAGCATGGGAATGTAAGTCCCATACGCATGTGCAGTACATCAGTAAATGAAGAAAAACACAGCGGAGCATTACAACACTGTTATACAAAGACATTTCTTAAATGATGTAATTGTATAATAGAAATAATCCATGACTGTGTGTAGGTATATCGCAATTCACCCACAGATAGCTTACTCTAACTGTGGGTAAATGCTAATATACCTCCACACAGTCATGGATTATTGCTTAATTGTTGACCATGGGATGGGTAAGGTAAATCTATAACTAAATGAGATTTGTTATTTCAAGTACAAAAAGAGAAACTGGCCAGGCTTAAAATGGTCTGCAAGGGTAGCTTGTCTAGTACTTATCTATGAACTTATTGATGTGCTTTTTGATCCTTGTCATACTACTGAATCATGCGATGACAAAGAGCAGAAAGCTGTGGCGCAGTGGACAGGGGTGTTGTGAGCATTATTTACTTATTTATTAAAGTCAGGAAATGCAACAGCAGCAGCATTTCTTTAGTTTGAAAACATAAATAAATGATTAAAGCACCCCCTAGCCAAATGGTGCCCTTCTGTCAGTGTCAGTGGCCTGAAATGCACCCATGTATACAGATGTAAATACTCTAGGTGGCATTTGCCACTATTTTTTAATCAGACTAAAAATAAATATTTATGTTGTTCAGCATGTATGCTAATGAGCTAGAAGTGCTTAACATAAATTATTTCATTGTAGTATACTGAGTGGCTGTCCAGGATTACCACCCCCCCCCCATCACTACAGAGCTGTGGACTCCAGACAAACTGCCTGAATCACTGTTTGCAAACTTGCAGCTCAAGGACCAGTCTGCACCTTTCATAGTGTTGATTGCACCTATGTGTGTCTGTGTGCACAAATGCTATTGCATGCATGCATATGTGTATATGGATGAGTTAAGTGGAGCAAAAGATATTTTTTTCAGTAAAGGAGGGTTGTGCCAAATGGACGATTTGACAAGGTACACCAGATGACCTAGCTACGTCTGTTATAACTTCTTGCTTTAAAGCCAGCATTGTTATATACATACAATCATTTACTATTAAAAATCATTTGCCTAATAAAATAGGATTACTCAGGAAATGAAATACAATCACCGAAGAAACATACATAAAGAAAAAGAACACAGGAAAATGGGGGAGTGGCACAATTAAGAAATGTAGCAAATGGGAATATGAAAATCAGAACTGCTGTAAAACCACAGGAAAAAAATTACAGCAGTCATGAAGTAAGCCTTTATACAAGACAAGAAGATGTTTTGTTGTTTACACCAGATTTCCAGAACCATGCTATAAAACAGCTTATTAGGAAACCGAGAGCAAATTTTGTGCCAGGGACTTATTGAATGATTCAGTCTTGCATATGTAAGGGTATTGATTCCCTGCTCACTGTACAAAAAAACATTTTACTTCTTTATCTGTTTAAAAGGCATAGTGGTTAAGCTAGCTAAATGTTTACTATATTTAAATGTAGAGCTTTTTTCCACTACCATGAAATAAAGACACACTTCTTAAATGAATTCTGTTCTGTTGCTACATTTGCCTTTAATCAGAATATAATTCTTGTTAAGAAACACTAAATCCTTTCATCATTCTAAATGCTGTCTTCTTTTTTTTTTGATGGCATGGATAAGTGTTAATGTTAACCTAAATTCAATTCTATGCTGCTATGGATCAAACATCAGAAAATAAGAGAAAGAACAGAAATGAATACATTTTCTAGTTTCTTCTCTAACAGCTGGTTAATATCCTACCATATCTGGAAATACATCCAACTTCAAATCCATGTAAGCATACAATAAATAAAAAGATGCATTTCACAAAAAAGTCAAGTGAACTTTTTCAAAGACATAAAGCATAAAAAAATAAACTTTCCCAAAGGGATGTTAGAGTCACATCCTGAAGACTATCTTGGATTACTCAGATAAACACTGAATGCTCTTGGAAATTGCAATTAAATAACATAAATGAGGTACTGGCTGACAGAAGCACTAATGGAAAAAGACATACATATATATATATATAGAGAGAGAGAGAGAGAGATAGAGACACACACACACACACACACACACACACACACACACACACACACACACACACACACACACACACACACACACACACACACACACACACAAATAACCTAATTAAAAACATTGGTTTATACACCACATAAAAGACATAACAATCTGGCATACTACTTGTTTTATATAACAGCTAAATTGCATTTGTTAATACTTTAAAATGTATCTTGTTAGCAAAAACAGTTCATTGAAGGACGTCCTTTGATTGCCTTTTCTTCTGTAATAAAACTAAGACTGTCATTCAGAAAGAAAGTACCCAGTGAGGAACATTAATGTTCCAAGGTGGCAACTAAAAAATGCCAGTAGTGATTCATAGAAAGGGCTATGAAGTATCTAGTCATAACATCCTCCAAATTTGAATGTTGCAAATACCATGACTGCAGGTAAAGCTGGTACATAACTAGCAGAGTATGATTTACAGATGTATGATATGTATCAAATGGCAGATTTGATATGTATCATACATGATGAAAACTCTCGCAATTTACATTGTGGAAAAGGCAGTTATTAATAATAAAATGGACAGCTTGTGAGCAGTAATAATGACCACTGACCACCATTCCTGACAAGCTCAAAGGCTGAGGGTGATGTAATTCTTAAGGTCCTAACCTTACAGATACAAGCTGCAGAATTTGATTCTGACCTCTGGCTATTAGCTAGGCTTGTAATAATTTACAGGCAGAGAGCCTACTTACCTATGGACTTATACAACCTATAGAACCACAACCTGCCAACAGGCAGCATCCATGCCATAGCTAAGCTGTCAGCAAAACAAATGATTCTAAATATGCAAATTGTAAATGTCTCTAACTGAGGTAAAAGAGAGAAAAAAGACAGATGCAGGATGGGAAAAAGTACCTTGAAATGGCAAGAGGTGCAGATCTATGGAAGTTCACTACATCCTTGAGATCAATCCCACTATCAGCCAGAATCTATATTGCAATGGTCTTATATGTAGGTGGGCCCCTACAGAAACTAACAAGGGATTCAGTGTATTAACCTGCAGAATCTTGCAGAGATCTCTGAATATAATATCATAGCCTTATGTATACCTATTTATACGTTCAAAGAAAACCCATCATCAGGGAATTGAATAACACAGTACTGATAAATGGAATAACACACAATTTAGAGTACACTCACATCTCTAGACGTATACCCTCAATAGAAGTCACCTACGTCCATATAAACAAGGATGGCTACTTCCCCACTGAAGTACTGTGTGAAACAAATGGGTACCATCTGTTGAAAATATTGTGAAGGATACCATGACACCCACATTTAACACTTCTCTGCATTATATCACAGTTTTCACATGGCTGAACTCAAACTGGGTGACTGATAAGATGCACTGGACAATGGCAAAAACTGTTTATAGTTCAGCCTGTACTAGCTATACAACAGAATAGTCAAGCACACACAGTTCTTCATAAACTGCATCCACAATCTTTAACAGAAAGTTTTGTTGCCTGCATGAGTTAGGCGGGAGGGTTAGAGTACACCACCAAATGTCTTCATGATATTCATAGTTTGCAGTACACTATACAGTATAAACCTACACAACATCTGAGCAGCATCAGCAAAAGAAGGGAGCGTCAACAGCCTGATAAGGACATTGAATACATGACAGCCATATCAGCATTAAGGTGGGTTGGACAAGTGCACTGCCAGATAGTTGCGAATCATGTGCAGAATCAATCAGTATCTGCATAGTACAATAACAGTTGTATTCACCCTGCTCAGTAAACGTTACTGTGGACAGATAATAATTTGATGTACTACCATTGTTTTTGTAGATGGCCCATAATCTGAATACACCTATCTGTTAGATGAAAAAGTAGTGTTCTTTTACACTTCACTATCTTTGTGGTATACTCATAGATTTAAGCATCTAATTGTTCACAGTATTTCCCCCCACCTTACTGTTAGATACTAATGCCATAATAAGATTTGATATGAACTTCATTTAGCCATCACACCTTATGCCACATGTTATTTGGCCACTGCACATGGTTGTAAGAAAATGCACATTTTTGTGAAGGGAATGATATAAATATTATGGCCTGCATTTTGTGACAGATCTCTGTAACAGTGCAGCTACTATCTCAACTCTTACGCAACTTACAGCTGCTTATTTATTTTATTTATTTATGGATTTATTCTCTGTTGAAGACTCTTTTCAGGGGACACTCATGGTGGTGTTTTAACTACTAGAAGAAATTTGGCCAGGGTAAAGGGGAACTTATCCTACTCTTTTTGATAGGTGCCATGGGATCTTTTGCATCCACCTGAGCTACCACCAACTAGGGCATATTTTCCAAGGGAGAGGTTCCCAATTTCCAATTTTTTAAGAAGGTGCAGTAGAGGGTGTTGGTGGGTAGTGAGGCAGAGAGTGACAGCTGGTAGTGGACAGAACTAGTCCACAGACAGGTTACTGGGAATGACACAAAAGGAATGGGAACAACCATGATGGGGAATATAGTGGGATATGGGAGGCATTCTTAACAGGCCCAAAGGAGAAAATCCAGATTTCATTCACCTCTACTGGGCTAAGGAACAGAGCTGGACAACAATGTGATTTGATCGGTCACACAAGAAGATATTCTGGGACCTCACTGTGTATGCCAAGTTTCCATCCAACTCTTTCATGATCAGTCTCTGTACCTACTATCACATGTCCCATTGGAGCTTCTCTGCCAGTCACAGAGGAGGAAATTGAAATCTGTTTCTGTGAGATGGCAACAGAGATCATCAGCAGGGACTCCAAATTGCCTTTGAGAACCCAGTGGGAGATTGATCAGGGGACTACTGGTGACCCAGAAGCAGGCACATTAACTGATGCAGGCCTAGGTAGCCACAGCTGCACCACACCCTGCACTCCAGATGACACTGAATAGACAGAGAATAAAAAAGGGAAAGAGAAACAAAGAAATACATTACTAAGCATGTGTATGGCACTTCTTTATTAATTTTTAATTACACATGTCCATGTTTTACACTTACCCTCCTGTCTAGATAGCCTATCATTTCTTCTTTGGGAGACCTCATAATTTAATGCTATCTTTCTCTGCTGGATCTGTAAAATATAAAATAGATAGCAATCAGCTTAATGTGACCCCTGTCAACAGAAGGATAGAACAGGAAAACACAATACAAAGAAATGTCAGTGCAAAACCATGCTCATGGTGTTTACTATCATACCTAACCTCTGTCTCCCACTGCTGCAGACCTTCACAGATTGCTCTTCCTATGATGATAATACTACTCACAAGAGCAGGCAACACCAGATGTATCACTCACCTCCCTGGTAAGATGGGAATGAGCTTCAGCTTTGTAACTTTGAGAATAACTTAGCAATCACAGCCAAGGATAATCATAAGGCATTTTACAGCTACGTACATAGCCTAAAAGGTAGGATCCAAGCATGTGCAGAGCTGGTGATCAACAGTATCACACAAACTGATCCTGCACAGATAGCAAACCTTCTAGTAGACAAATTTGGCAAACATTTCACTCCCTTATCCCCTCCAAACTTATCACAAACCTTGCCTCCAACTTCCCCCTCACTTACATATCTGAACAGCGGGTCATTAAAGCATTGTCTAAGGAATAAATAAACAGTCTCTATGGGACCAGACAACATCCCAGGCTGTCTTCTAAACAAACTAAAATATGAACTAGCATTTCCATTAAGTACCCTGTTCACTCTTAGCCTAACCACAGGCTTTGTTCCTGCAGAATGGAAAACAACAACAGTTTTTTCCCTCCACAAAGGTGGCTTAGCAACGGACCCAGGGAATTATAGACCCATAAGTCTGACCAGCCTCATCTGTAAAACCATGAAACGTATCATCATGGACCTCATAAATAAAGATAAAGGTGACCTCCACACCCTGGATCCGACCCAATTCAGCTTCGTCAAGGGTAGATCCTGCCTGTTAAACTTGGTGGATTTCTTCAAAAATGTGACTAATGCCATTGACTAGGACAAACTTATACACACAGCATACCTCAACTTGGCAAAGGCCTTTGACACAATCTCACACTCAGGCATTACCGATAAACTTAGCAAACAGAATGTAAACCCCTTTGTTGTAAGATGGTTTGCCAACTGGGTCACAAATCGGTCACACACATCAAAGTGGGTGACTCCACATCAACCAGCAGACATGTCACCAGTAGGGTGCCACAAGATCAGTGCTGGGCCCCCTACTGTTTGGTATATACTTCTCAGAAATTCGGTCCAAAACTAAGGGGCTGTGGCTGACCAAGTTTGCCACCAACTGCAAACTAGGTGCAATTATTGTATCCCCAAATGATGTCCGTATAGTTCAGAAGGGTATTATGCAGACCAACAAGTGGTATCTTAGTCACAGTCTCAAAATGAATGCAAAGAAATGCATCATCTCTCCCTTCAGAAAAACAATGTCCCTTCACACTATCAAATTAACAACAATACCCTATGTACCTACAAATTGGTAAGTGATCTGGGATCACAATTAGACTGCGAACTTAAATTTGACCACCTTGTGTTTACTGTAGTAAGGAAGGCTTTCTATCTAGTACACTTGATTAGCAAAGGCATCACCTCTAGAGCATAGGAGGTTATAGCCCCTCTGTACTTGTCAATAATCAGGCCCATAATTAAGTGTAATGTCCCTTTCGGCATGTACCAAACAAAGCACCTGCAGCAGTTAGAGAGACCTCAAAGGTTTCTAACTGACTGACTAAACTTCCTGTTACTATACTCAGTATTGTATAGACATCTAAGGGAAGACTTATGCCTGGCTTACAGAGCATTCTCCGACACAAATCTAATGAATTTGCTGCACATCTTTAAATCAAACGGGACTAGAGCTACCCATTCCAGGTACCTAAATATGGCCTGTAATTGAATAAGACATGCTGGAGGGACAGATTTGTCTCCCAGTAACTGCCATGTCTTTGGATTAGGCTGCCAATTTATGTGAAGCAGAGCACCTCTATGACACTGTTCAAAAAGAACTTGAGTGAGTGGATGGGACACCATAAATCCTTACTGGGGGATAGCGCCCACAACCCTCCTGGACATGAGCAGTCTTCATACCTCTCAACCTGGAAACATCAAAAATCTGGACAAAGGCCCATGAAAAATAGGTACAAATCTGTACACTGATTAACATAACATTTGCATATGTAATTATGCAACCCGACCCACTCCAATGGAATTGTGGCATACCAACCTTCAAATGCAAACCAAAGAACAGACAACCAAAACATGGCCCCAGTGCAGAGAAAGACACGCCTATAGTGATACACACACCTGCATCAGATGAGGTGGCTGCATATTTCAACAAGCATGGCCATTACTAAAGGAACTGTCAGGTGGTATGCAGCCTCAAAGGTTACATTTTCATTGTGTTAGCTTGCAGCTCACAGAGTACACAATGTCAGTGTCTGGTATTTCAGTGCCTAATACTGTGTCTGAGGCTGAATGCATCATCCATAAATGTCTCTTAGATGATGCTAGGTATCCACTAAAGCTATGGTTGCTAGCACCCACAATATCCCCACAGCCACCTACACAAGCTACAACCATAACCAATATCATACCTAACAACTATACAGAAATTTGCAAAATGGCATTAATAAATAACGCCAGATTTTTGAGATTCAGGCTTCATATCCTTCAGAAAATGCATACTAATGCAAAACCTTTTTAGGCTTTTTCCAGGTTTGTTGTGCCAAGAGGTTGAGAGGAATGGACTGAATGCTAAGGTAATCCTTGCTCTAAGAGTGAGTTTAAATAGTTTTGCAGGAATGGAATCTTGAGTATCTGTGCAGCTGGATAGGACAGAAGCCAGGGAACCAGCTATGTTCAACTCCCTCCCCCCCAAAAAAGAGCTAGAATCATTAGGGGAAAAAAATATGTTAGGTATATATGACATGGTTCAAACTATAAAAAATATCATATAGAACATTTCTTTCTCCTGAATGCCTATGAAAATTTACATGTACTGGGAACAGCTGTATCTTTACTCCAACAGAGCTCTTCCAATCATAGGTCTCATCTGTATGATTTACATTTACCATCTATTTCTGTGCCACATAAAATAAATGATTTTACGGAAAAAAGATGAAAATTATTCACTCACTGACTAATGCTAGCACTGCATTTATAGATCTCTCATTCTTCAGAAAATGCACACTAATATAACTGTTTTATCCTACCAACCTTCTAAGTGAACCCTACATATCAGCAGTCTTAAACGTGATCGCTAATTGGTGATGCCCGCTGTGATTTTTTTTTCTGGTTTTGTTCCTGTGTTTTCACTTAAATATTGAGAGCTGTGACAAATGAAGGTTAACTTGGACTTTAGCTCATGAATTAGTGCAAAGCAACGCTTATAATGCTGTCGCTGATGAATACAAGCTGATATGTTAAAATGACAAATAAGCATCCAGGAAATGCACCACATTTATTATGCACTTCTTTAGTCCGGTCATGAATTTTGAGAGAGCTAAACAAGGAAACAAAAACATACCTTGTATTTAAATAATGCTCCATGAAGCAGACCAATTAAAATAGTTTCACAATACTCTTTACTTCAGGAATCACTCACAAAATGCAAATGTAAAACTTTGTTGTCATCCAGTCTGCAATACTTTATCATGGACGTCATTGCTGTTTTAAATTTCTCCTGCAGACCCTGATTTCTGTCCACTTTAGTAAACATCATGAGCATGTGGTAAGCAACTCCTTTCTTAATAATATTTTTAGCTTCTTGCTCTCTGGAAGGGATAACATAAGATTTCAAAGACTTATCTTTTGCAGAAAGCAGCAGCAGTTATTTCTTTCGCGCTCGCGTGCGTTCAAACAACACGGAACTGTGCACACGATTTAAGTTCAGTTCCAACAGGCTGAAGGAGCTGACGCCATCACGCACATGATGACATCAGCTCAAAAAGCAGAAAAAATAAAATTTTAAAGAAGAAACTGGGAAAATCGGAAATGCAGAGGTGCCACTCGGGAATCGTGGCACACTATTATTTGACCCCAAAACTCGGTAAAAACCAAGTAATTCGGTACGGTTGGGAGGTATGTTACTAAAACAGTCCTGAGTATTGACTAGAGTATCATTGGTATTACATTAGGATGAAACAGCTAGGCTTGAAATGACCTCTGGGTCGATAGCCTAGTAACCTCCTATGATCCTATGATAGCATACTGTTCCAGCAGGTATTCCCAATAATCCATGTGCAGGAAGAAGAGAAAGACATTTGTTTCTGAGCTTCATCAGGTGGAAGTCCTGTTTAAACCAACACTGAAGGAGGTCATAACAAGGAAGAAAAATGATAGCCCATGTGCATGGCCACGCATTATGGACATTACAAAATGTGCATCATCATCCATCAAGTCTGCAAGACAATAAGGGTCACTAGCATGGACTGGTGGTGCTATGAGTCAGTGTACATGCATGGAATATGGCCGCCTGACCTGGCTATGGATGGAAATGAGCTGGGTAGCAGTGACCGTGGCTGATACTACATCATGTTATAGTTGTGATTTAGAGGCAATCATGCTAAACAACCTCATTAACATAACAATTATGCTACAAGGCCCATTTTAATGGGATAAAAGAATGGTCATTATATTGTGAAAGATTATTATGAGCAAGTCAGGAATTAGAATACAGGGGATAAGAATTTCTAGTGCCATATAGACATACTGAGAGTAGATGAGATAGCTGGTAAAGGACTGCAGGACTGCAATGTACACCAAAAGTATGTGGAAACAATATGAGCAGACTTAACTGTGGAATGTATGGGGTATTATAACCAAAGGACATGACAGGTGAGTGGCCTGCTGGGAATGTGGCTCACCGTGACAGGGAATAGAGCATACAGATATGATGGGCTATTCTTCTGCTGTAGTGTAAGGGTTATCCTGACAGGGAACTACGTATTTCAAAATTATGGAAGTTTGTAAAGGTCTCAGGAGTGTTTAGTGACCATTTCCCCCTCATACAAAAAGATCTGAAGGAATAATAACTTCACCCCAATCTCTGGAAATGACCCACAAAGATCTGTTTGTATTTGTGTGTCTGCCACATTTTAGATTATTTCTGATTTGGAATTCTCTGTAACACTGCATACTTTCAGCAACACAGGATTTTTTTATTTCACAGCACATTTTTCAGCAGCATGAGCCCCATGAAAGAGGGTAAAGCAAATTCTAGAACTGTGACTGTACAGGTTGGCATAAATGCATATATAAGCCTGAATTATACATGTAAAACTGCAGTATATTTTGAGATGGGCTTGAGGAAGCCTAAGGGCAAAAGCATTTAAGAACGTTTACTTTCTGACTCATTTCTGCCCTTATTTGAATTGTTTTATTTTTTTTCTATGTTTTTGATCCTTGAAAGTTGTGTTGGGTGTTGGTTTTTCATTTCTGTCATGTATTGTTTATGTGAAATACCCATCACTGTAAAAAATGTAAAATTATATAAGTCTTTGTAACTTCAGGGTAACATGGAGACACCAGTTACACCTCTTTACATTGACTATATAAATGGTGGGTTCATTTTTCTACCAACCAAACTAGCTCTACCCAGGCAGACCTGGTACCTCTCCTTGAAAGATACTATTTAAGCTGCTCAATAGTCAATTTGGAATCAGACAAGAATGCTCATCATCCATCACTGAATAAAGATCTGCTTAAACCCTTAAATGGAGTAGTTTTCCTCTGGAAAGTGGACTTTATTTTTGCTAAGTTTGCTGCAGCCAGGATCCAACATTCTGAACAGTTACCCTTATTTGTAATCTTCTAATTTCTTACTTTTAGGACAAGGTTACCTTATCCTTATTACTAATATTTTTAATTTGTTACTTTAAAGACAAAGTAACATTTTTATAATGCTGTCATTTACATGGTTTGTGCAGTTTTGGACCCTATGTTAGACTGGAGAGCGAAATACAAGACAGTTGTGATTGTCTTTGAGTTCCCTCCAGCTGGCACATTATAGGCACTGTCATGTATCTGCACCAGCAGAGAAAAAAATGTGGCAGGCACAAAGTAGTTGACTTTCTGTTATTATCACCAGCATTCTCTGCTGTTAATTTGAATGTATTTATTTCTTAGGAAGATCATTGTGAAATATTGGTTGCAAATTGTTTGTGATGTACATATGAATGCACAGAAAATGGTACAGTTTTTAATGCAGTAATGTATTTCTTTATTTCTCTTTCCTTTTTTTATTCTCTATCTATTCACATTTTGTTTGTCTAGTATTTAGGAGTAAGTTGCTCCATAGTGTGGCTGAATGGAACATAGGGTGTTGCAACTGGAGCTGGACATACAATGTCTGTGAGTATTCAGAATATAAGAATCCTAATGGTATGTACAAGTGCATCCATGACTGTATTTCTGGACATTTTTGTGGTTAATGGAGTATTTAGTAGGCAATTTTTAGCTGGGTGAAATTAAGGTGACTGGGAAGTCCAAGTGAGTCCCTGTAGAGCAACACATGGGTGAGTTCAGCTGGGCCGATCGGCTGAAAATTTAGCAGTTTTACTACAGCATTGTTCTGCAGACTGGAGAATGTTACTGAGGCCGGGATTGCTATGAATTTTCCAAGACCCTAAACTCATTTAAATTGTCATTCTCCTTTCCCTCTGTCCCTTTGTTAGATTGCTACAGTTTTTAAAGTACCATTCTGCATTTGTTGGGTTAAGAGCTTATACTCCAGGGATTGCAAAGCTGCCTAGGCCATACTGATGGACAAAGTTGGTTTACTGTTAACTGATCACCAACTCAGCAGGATATTGAAAGAAGGAAAATATACTGTTCTGGTAGTAGAAAGATCTGACTGATGCAGACTCTTTTCTTCTTTTCACCTTGCCAAAGGCAAAAAACTTGATATAACATAACTTTGTGGCAATGTAACAGTAACAGTTTTTCTTCTCTTGCAGTTTGCAGAAACTGTGTCTATTGGCATAGATTAAAAATTTTAAAAAGATTTGCTGACGGATTCTCTATTCAGACCAGGATTTTCAGTGCATGGTGTGTTCTATCAATTACAGAGGATCTGAATGAGATCAACTGAGGGCTTTATGACTGTGTTTTAGGAAATATATCATGTCCTTGCACTCTGTACATTTAGAATGATGCAGTAGTCTCAGGTTATTGCATCTCTGGTGATTGCCAATGTCTTCTAGTCTCAGTTGAATACCCTTGACTTTAGTGATATGTCTCTCAATGCAAGCTAAAATTTCTCTGGCCTGTGATGCTTGAATATTCATTACCAACTAAAAATGTGCTTTTTCTAAACAAGACTTCAGTTTTATTTGTGCATGAAATCTTTGGACTTTATTTCAGCTGTGGCATCATGCACTTTGGTAATCATTGAAATCAAAGTCTTTATTAGCAGCCAGGTTAGTCAGTTGTTTGCAGACTTTTTGACTACCCACATTACTATCCCTGTCCATTGTAGGCACCTCTATCTAAGCTATTAATTAACATGACACTAAACCTGTTGCTGCTGTTAACAATTAAATCGCACTCAAAAGACTACTTTTTATAAGTTGGAGCGTAACTTCTTAAAATACAACCAGTACCACAGCAGAGCTCCAGAAAGGCAATGTTTACAGAACCTTTACTAACTCCACTCTCAAAAGTTGATTGGGTGAAATAATAAAACAATAACTAAGCAACAGATGGCATGACTTGTCCCTGGCCCTTAGCTTAGGTAAGTAGATTCCTTCCATTTGTGCATTCCTTTACTGAATTCACTGCAGCTACCATATCACCAGATAGTAGTAACTTATGTTTGTTTTGGAATTGTTAGACTAGTTGAGTATTTTATTTGAAAATGGCATCTGGTTACATCATGGTATTATTATTTTTACATATATGTTACTGGGTTAACTTAATTTAGTTTTCTTATAATCCCTTTATGCTTCACTGTCAGTATAGTCATTCATATAAATTATCATTGTACCAAGAATCTTTTGTGTGTGCATAAGCAGTGTTCTTTGCTATGTGCTCATGGTTCTCAACATGTCATTCATTTAATCTGCATTTGAGTACTACACAAAGATAAAAATAAAAACTGCAGTAGGAACATTCGGTGTTAACAAAAGAAATAAGTCCAAAACTGCAAGAAATGACACCAAGCACAGCAAGAAGGACTCAGACTCCAACATAAAAGAAATAACAGTGTTTAATAAACTGGTAAGTGCTTTTGCTTATTAAATGCTTCTTCAGACAATTCAAATTAATACAGAAAAAGTTTAAATACAACAATATAACCAATCATTGTTAATCGACATTCATAGAAACAAGCCAATCACAATACAGAATTAAGGCACACCTCCCAAATAACACATATAAAACTCATTCATAAAAATACCATATGATCTAATGTGACCAATCACAAGTAAAAGCTACCCTATCTTTTTAAACAAAGATAAAATCATCTAAGAATTCGATGAGACTCCAAAACAGGTTTAAGGGGCACATGCTCATTCATACCAGAACCACTATGTGCTTGCAGCTGATAATCCAACGGGTTTTGGATAACTCAGTCATATTGTTCAAATCTCACAGATGTCCTCTATAAGACAATTTATCAATTACTAAAAATTTAAAAGTATGTGCCAAGCCTTTTTCTAACATATTCTTAGATAGACCACTTCGTGGATCTCCTATACGCATATAAGTATGCTCCCTAATTCTGCATCTTAACATTCTGTTTGTCTTTCCAACATAGAAACATTTACACACAATGCAATATGCAAGATATATAATGTCTTTCGTATTGCAATCAGCTCTCACCTTAAAAGAGAAAGTAAACCTTGTATCCAGATGCACAAACACACTCAAGCTATCAATTAGACCACAATAGGCACAATCACCACATGAAAAAGTCCTTAAAACATCCCTGTTAACCCGATCAACACCAGTACCAGAAGAATAACATAACATCCTCTTTAGAGAATGCTTATTACAAAACTGGAACGAGGGTCTGGTCCCTATAAAATTCCTAATACTATCATCCATCAAAAGAATCGGCCAATGCTTCTCAAAGACTTTTCTAATAAATATAAAGTTATAACTATACTGTGAAGAGACTGACACTCTCTTGTTATCAAAAATAGAACTGGACAATGATTTAAAACTAGATGAAAAATAGGGGTTCACCCTATTACATCGTATGCTTAAGCCTGCATTTAAGCCTTCTTAGATCTCATCTAATTTATAGCCCCTAACCAACATATTACACCCCAATACATTCAAATCATGAAGATATTGTGTGTCATTAACATCTAATATCGATACATGCAAGCCTTGACATGTAATAATATTATGAAAATCATGGTCAGGGTGCATACTCTTTCTATGCAACAGGGAACATTTATAGCAATCCTTCCTAAATAAACTAGTAGTAAACATCAGATCAGGTACTCTACATGCATTTCAGTACTGTTTGCTTGTTTTGCTTTTTTAAATTTAATGTGAACTACATACTGTCAGATAATGGTGATATGCTTCAATGTTTCTATGGTTATTTTTGAAATATGGATAGAGCTGGGGTGTCAGAAACATTACTTGTTTTGTACCTGTGATGCTTTCTCTACCAAAAGTTGAACCATCAGAATTGTGAATCAAATGGATATTTTTATTATGTCTTTGGAATATGTTTATGTAGCAATTCTAGATGCTTTGACAAGATCATTTATATGGGGATTTTGGCAGTAAGTCATTAGATACACCGATAAACTAATACAATTTTCACTTGAGGTCTGCCAGCCTAATTCAGTACCTTATTTGGTTTTTGATTCATCAATATTATTTTATGTCTAATTTACAAAACCTAGTTATTACTAATTTCTGACTTACCATGCCATTTCAGATGCACTCTCTATTGTAATAATTCTACTTACATTTAATTCATTGTTTAAAATGAAAACCAGTGGTGCTCTTCCACTACCCTTTCCACAGTACTGATAATTTATAATTAATTTTACTTATCAAAGTATTATGTTTTTTTTTTACTGTTTTTTAGTTTTTAGCTATTTTAAGCTGTTTTAATGTTGCATTCTTTCATTGCTATTTGTTACTATATTGTGCTTAGTGTGCCATTATGTCATTTAAGTTAATTCTATTATTCCTCTGTACAGTGTGTGGGACTAAACACTTCATTGTGATTACACAATGTCAGTATAGGGTCATCTGTGCAATTCAGCAATGCAGTGTTGAGGGTTGCAAACCACAGTAGTTACATTTTTTTCTGTTTGTCAAGGCCTACCCCTCTGCTGAGATATTTATTTATTTACAAGTTTAAATTTTCATTCATCTTTATGATTTGTTCTTTAAACATTTTATATATATATATATATATATATATATATATATATATATATACACACACACACACACACACACACACACACACACACACACACACACACACACACACACACACACACACACACCAAACTGTTATGTGTAGTTTTACCCCTCTGCCCCCCTGTTTAAGGGCAGCCTTTAACATACATGATAGCATGTTAATGATTACTATTCAGTCACCATTTCATGTCTGTTCTATGCAGCCATATTATACTTGAAAATAGTAACCCGACAAGAGAAACAGCGCAAATATAAAAACTAATAACAGCAAAACACGCAGAATCTAACAATCTGAAACACTATCAATCAAAAGTAATTAAAATAAAATAAAATACAAACCTTAATTTTTTAATCAGTTTTAACTGGCAGCAGTTCAATGTCTTCGGTTAAGTGTTTTTTGCTGGTATTAGTTTTTATGTGGCTATATTATCTAGATCACCTAGTCAGTAGAGGTATTTCATGTAGGCTTTTGTCACATGATTAACTATCTTTGGGTCAGTCTGCCATCCTTTATAAAACTGGTAATCCAACCATTGTTCCTAGCTTAATAATTCAGTACTTCTGACAGCTGTGATATAGGCTGATTGTCCAAGAGCTCCAAGTCTGCTGTGTGAGGGAGAGCAGGTCTCTCCTAATCTGTCATAATTTCCAATGAGATGTCTCTGTCCTCCTATGCCAGTAATAAGAGAGGGGCAGTCTCCTCTCAGTACACCTTAGTATAGATATCATTCTTCCTGTCAAACTTCTAGCTGTTTGGTTTAACATTGTTAACTTCCACTCCCACCAGCCAGGGCATGCTTCCTGTACTATACTTTACTAATGTATCCTGTAAGTTTCCTTTTTGGTAATAGTGCTCTCTTGCTTGCTCTGTAACCTACCCTTCCTCTTTTCCCTGCTGTAGGCTTAATTTCCTAATTGGTCCTGTACTCATCTCCCTCAGCTATTCTATGGTCATCCTGCACTATAATCCTAATTTTGTCAAGGCACCTGTATGACAGGTGTAACCGGGACGAGCAAAACTGACTGCACTTTTGTTTTACAAGTCTGGATGCTCCATGGTCATGAAGTCTATCAGTACTGCCTGTCACTTCATCCAATACTACCTGTCTCCATATCCTGACATTTACATAGCTTTATGAACCATACACCTAGAATAGCCTAGGTGCTATCAGCCATTTTACTATAACCTAAAGGAACTGACGTTTCAGCAATAAAATATCCTTATGTTATTCTTAGTAAATTCAATTTAAACAAAAGCCAACAACATAGTGTCCCTACACATCCAGCAATAACTACTGATGTTGAATCACTTCCTTTGCCATTTGTTTCACAGTCATGCGCAAATGATAAATATGCTATCCCATCCAAAACAGTGCCATGCGTAGACATCCAGACTTGTTTCTTTCCATGTCAAAGCTTAGCAGACCCTTCCAATACATGAAAGAGCCTCCAATGAATCATACTGCTTTTTGACCTGTAAAATAAAGAATGTATTTTTTTACTCAAATAAATTTTTATTATTTTTTTTTCTATATCTTCAAATAGATTGAACCATAAATAGTGAAAAATAAAAATAATATAACATAATCAACCAGTCAATTTTTTACAAAAGAAACTATATACAGTTGCCAAAGTACACAATCTATAACATCACATTTCTATATATAATATACAATTTGTATTAAGATGCTGTGCTGACTAATCAGATCAATTTGTTTTGTCCAATATTTTGTCAACTTTCTGCCAATAAGTGACATATGATGTTGTCTTATCAGTTCTTTTCTTTATGGTTGCTACTCTAATTCGAGACACGAAGACTGCGATTTTCTTGAAATCTTGAAAAGTTGGTGGTGCTTTATTCTTCCAATATGTTGTTATGGCTTTACGTGCAATGGCAAGCAATGTCCACAGTAAAGGTTATTTTACTTTTGAGACACATTGTGGTATGGGTACATTAAACAAAACTAATTACTTGGTTAACTGAAAAGTATTATTAAAAATTTTCTGAAAGAAATAATTAATTTCAAACCAATATTTATTCAGTGACTGACAATCAAAAAACACGTGCTCCCAATCTGCTTTTGTATGCATTTTATATCTCCAGCAATCAACATGTTTCTTATATATTAGTTCTGATCTATGATGGGGTTAGAAAGGATCTATGTAGGAATTTCCATGCATATAGTTTCCAGTGAAGTGACTTGGTGGTAAGGCTTGGTGATAAAATAATCATTTCTTTTTCATTTTTATCAGGATCTTTTTGATTAACCTGATTATAATAATTTCAATAACTGTTATTGGAAAAGTTATTTGTTTCTTTAAGTGTCTTATGAATTTTGATAGATATCCTTGTCCTTTATAATTATTATTTATTAAAAGTATCACACAATCTATGAACTTAGGAATGTTATTTTTTAAAGTTAGTGTCATCATTTCCAGCTTATTTGTGATGTATTGTATTAATTTGTTGTATTGGTAGCCTCAATTTATCATCTAACTCAGATTTCCTTTTGATTTGATCTAGTGTGAGTAATATATTGCCATTGAGTATTTGATACCAATAAATCACTTATTTTTCTTTAAGCTCTTTAATTACATTTGAATCAAAGGTAATTATACAGTCTTATGTACAAGCTATAGGATATAATATAAAAAACATGTCTTTATATATGGGTTCATTTTTATATATTTTCTAAAAAGGATTATTGTTTCAGTAAGAATTATATACTTTGTTTTTATACTGTACTTTTATTAAATATGTTATCTCTTATCACATTATAAAAGACTTTTGTTGGATTTATATTATTTTGTTCATGTGCTGAGTTACAAATGATATTACATATAGATTCATGAATTAATTTCCATATGGCTGTATAGATTCAGTTCAGCCATAGAGTAACTTTTAGTAATACATGACAATGAATAAATCTCTGTATCTAGTAGATTAATTTCTCCCTTCTCCCAACCTTTTAAATGGTTGTTAAGCATGATTCTAGGCTTATTGTTGAACCAAAGGAAATGCAGCATAATTTTATTGTATTGCTGTATACTTTTCTTATAGGAAGGATGGAAAAGGATTGTATATAATATAACAATTTTGGGAAAATGATTGATTTAATTATATACAACCTATCTTCCATTGTATAAACCATCTTATTCCATTTCTCCAGTAATGATTATATTTAACTTAGTATATGAATATAGTGAATATGTATTTTTTCTTTAGTGATGCTAGTTAGTAAGATTCCTAGGTATTTAATTTTATTATCAGGCACTAAGTACTTAACAAAGCCATTATTTAATTCATTTTTATTTGAGTTAATTAATATAATTTTTGTTTTAGTTTCATTAAATACAACACCAGAAATAGTTTAAAAGAATTTCATTGTTTGGAAGAATTCAATTAATGATCTATCTTTATCGGATATTGTCAACAGGATGCCATCAGCAAATAATTGTATTTTTCATTTCTAAGTTATTCCCAGTTACTATGCCTTTAATATTTGTGTTTATCCTAACATAGTTAGCAAAAGGCTCAATTGCTAATGCAAACAGTAAAGGTGAAAGTAGGCATCCTTGCTTAGTTCCTTTTCTAATAGTTATAGAAGTAGATAGACATGACCCAATCTTAACATAGGCCAGAGAATTTTCATATAGTGTTTTAATTAAGAATGTGAATTGTGCAAAACCATATTCTTCTGGTACCACTAGTAAATAATTAAAATCTATTGAATCAAAGGCACTATTGATGTCTAGACTCACCAGAGTAATCTCTCTCTTACTTAAATCAACATAATCTATCAAGGCAATAATTATTTTAATATTATTGTAGGTGTTTCTTTCATGAAACCTGCCTGGTCGTGATCAATTAATGATGGTAATATATGTTTAATTCTCTCTGTGTGTATAGCCATAAACATTTCGTAATTTACATTTAGCAATGAAATGTGCCTATACGAACATTCTGAGGCATTTATTTCAGATTACAGAAAGGTGATATTAAACTATATTTCCAAGAAGGTGGAACTAATATTCCTTGCTTAACCTTTTTAAAAGCCTTCAGCAATAACTGTCTAGCTTCTTTGGGCAATAACTCATACATTTCTGGTGTTATGTTGTCATTTTCTGGTGCTTTATTGGGTTTCAGTTTTTTAATTTGATTCTGCAACACAGACATTATCTGCGTGTCAATATGCCTACTCTGTTGTTCCTGTATCTTGAGATTTATATTAGTCTGAAGGAAGTTTCTAATTGTTTCTTTTGATTTCATCTCTGTGTTGCTAGTATTAATTTTTTGATAGTGTGACTTTAAGTCTGAGACTTTCTTATTAATGTTGGAATTATATATTTCTTTTATTTGATTCATTTTAATAACTTTCTTAGTTCTATTTGCTATTTTACTTTGATTCTTCAGTTTCATTGACTAAGAAATAAGTCTGATTTTTTCTAATTATATCTATCATTATTTTATAATGTAATATTTCAGTATATTCTTTATTTTTCATTGCTAAATCACTAGTTAATTGACTATGCCCTTTTTGTATATTAACTTTAATAATATCTATTTCCTTTTAAAGTTGAGTTAATTGCTTGTCCCATTGCTTCCTTTTATTTTTGTACCAAGTTAATGTTCTTCCATATATGTATGCTTTTTATGTATCCCATACATAGATATCTGAAGTGTCTTCATTTATGTTTAATTCAAGAAATTGTTCATAGGTTCATAGGTGTGTACTAGGCTAATGGCCCTGGAGCTTTTACAAGTCTAGCCCATAGAAGTGCTCTGGCATTGTGCAGCCCGACGTTAGTTCCCGGTGCCTCTATCAAGTAGAGCCACTGGAGTGATCCCAGGGGTGAACTTTCTATTTCCCATCCACTCATCAAGACTTCTCTTGAAGAGGGCTATTGAGGTGCTCTGCTTGACATGTATGGGAAGTCTATTCTAGAGCATGGGCAGTCTTTGGGTTATGAACCTGTCCCTCCAGGATGTTCTGTTGATTGTAATGAGGTTGATGTCTCCAGAGCATGTGGTGTGGAGGGATTGGGATTTCTTTAAATGTAGCATTTCTAACAGAGCAGGTCAGACATGGCTTTGTAAGTCAAGCAGAGATCGCCTCTTAGCAGATGATATCAGAGAGAGAATAGTTGGAGTTTTTTGAGTGTGGCCATGCAGGACATGTGTTTAAGGCCTAGGATCTTCTTCATGAGGCACTTTTGTGGCCTTTCCAGCTGTTGCATGTGTCTAGTGAGGTACATGCCAAATGGGGCATTATACTCGATGATTGGCCTAATGAGGGAAGAGTAGAGAGAGATGATGACCTCCTTCTTCCTGGATGCAAAACCCTTGGTAATGAGATGTGCCACACAGAAGGACTTTCTGACCACAGTGGCAATGTAGTGGTTGAAGGAGAGGCCGCTGTCAACCTGTGTCCCCAGATCTCTAATAACGCCTTCAGTGCTTAGTGGGCTCCCATCGATGCGGTAATTAGTGGGAACTGAGTTTTTCCCAAAGGGTATGATGTCACATTTTTTGGCATTAAGCTTAAGGCCATGGTTTTGACACCAGTCATTGGTCTCAGTGAGGCCTTTCTGTAGGATGTTTACATCACGTGGGGAGTTAATAATGGCTTCCAGCTTGCAGTTGTCTGCAAACTTGGTCAGCCAGAGTCCCTCCATGTTGGCCTGGACATCCGAGAAGTAGATGCCAAGCAGGAGAGGACCCAGGACTGATTCCTGTGGGACTCCACTCATGATTGGTCAGCAGTCTGACTTGGAGTCCGCTACTTTCACACTATGGGTTCTATCTGTGAGCCAGTTTGCAACCCACCTACTGATATAGCGGTTGATGCCTAGTTTGGTGAGTTTTTCAATAATTCCTGAGTGGGGCATGATATCAAAGGCCTTAGCCAGATCAAGGTAGGCTGTATGAACTTCCTTGCCCTCATCCACAGCTTTGGTGACTGACTCAAAGACGTCAACCAGGTTGAGCAGGCATGACTTACCTTTCACAAAACCAAATTTTGTGGGATGTAGAGTATGGAGATTCCCTATATCCTTGTTAATTAGGCCCATGATGATGCACTCCATAGCCTTACATGGCAGACTCATCAGGCTAATGGGGGGATAATTCCCAGGGTCTGTAGTTGCTCCCGCTTTATGGAGAGGGATGACTGTAGCAGTGCACCATTCAATAGCGACAAAGCCTGAGGTGAGGCTGTGATTGAACAGGGCACACAGATGTGGTGCCAGTTCACTTTGTAGTTCATGTAGAACATATCCCGCGATATTAAACTACAACTCAGCTTCCCGGATCAATAAAAGCAATCCTCCTTATCAAGTGGGTACCACCAATAGTTCCACCTTGTGATACAAGGAATAATTCCAAATGAACTCAACACCAAATAGTTCAAGGCTTTATTGTGTAAAAACTTCAGATTTAGTGCTTTCGTCTCCTCACCGGAGACCTCTTCAGAATCAATTAATAACCAGTGACATCACCTATTTATACAATGCTAACCACACTTAATTACTTTCAATAAATCAATTGTTGTAAATAAAGTCAATTTGCCTTAAAAAATCATTTGTGTTGCAATCTATCCCAAAGGTAAATAATAACCGGGTTAAACAGTATAAATGTTATGCATTCCTACAAGCCCAAAATATTAACACAAAAAATATATATATGCACACTATACATTTAAATATGTGTGCAAAAATGTGTAACCAAAAATATATATAAAAAAATATATATAATAAATACGAAAAAAATGAAAAAATATATACACAACCTATCAAAACACTAGTACCACACAGTATTGTCAGACACACGTGTATATAAATAAATAGATAACTTGTATAAAAAAAAAAATATATATATATATATATATATATATATATATATATATATATATTTGATACATAATTAAAATATATGTTAAAACAATGAAATAATGTTTACATGAATGTATGTAAATGTCTATAAGTATATAAATTAATTATGAATATAATTATAAATATGTAATATAATAATAAATGTATATATATGTTGTGTTAAAATAATGGTATCAAAACCGTGTGTAAAAATATGTGTTGACCATAAAATACATATTATTTAAAATCATGACTCTTAATAATTTATTAATAACATTGTTTTTATGTACTTTTTTAGGATCTTGCGATAGCAATTTTAAAGCTGGTATAATGGATATATGTTCATTGAGACCCTTCCCACTGCATGCGTCCAATTTTGACTGCCAGATCATTTCCCTATACGCAAGTTTTGTTTCACAATCCCCTCCTCTATCAAAGACCTCTACAGTCTCCAAAACCCAAAATTTAAAATTAGCTTCCAAACATACAATTGAGTGTCTATATAAGGCATTGTTTTCATTTCTGCGATTAATGTCCCTAATGTGTTCATAAATTCACCTTCTTAGATGTCTCTCTGTTTTGCCTATATAGAAACTCCAACAAAATTTACAGTAAGCTAAATATACCACTCCCTTAGAATAACAGCTACTGTATTTTTTAACCTTTAACGTTGATCTTATACTTGGAAGTTTTAATTCTTTTTGACCTGAAATGAAGGGACATTGGGGACATCATCCACATCAGAAAGTACCCCTTTTATTACTCGTATTACTGGGGATTTTTTCCATCTTCCCTTTATTCTTTTCCAGAATATTTTTCAAATTCTCATTCCTCCTATAGCTATAGGTCAAAGTGTTCTGGAAAACCGTCATTCTAGTAGGCATGGATCTAAACATATCCCATGTGTCATTAATACATTTTTTGAGCCACTTAATACCTTTGTAATAGATTAAAGTCAAATAAAGCAGTGTCTTAGATTTAGTACTATCTTTATAACCCATAGTTTCCTTATCTATGGTCACCCCTATGTTGTGATCAGATCTAAGAAGGGGAGTGTATATAGTATCCCTTCTCTCTATCACAAAATTCTTGATAGTCTGTGTTAATTCATGGGGTTAACCCCTTTGGTGGAACATATTTTGCAAAATATCTAACTCCTTGAAAAATACTTCATTTTCTGTTATCATCCTAGCCACACGAATCATTTGTCCCTTCACAACATTCTTTTTTAGTTGGATGGGGTGATCACTATCAAAATGGAGGTATGCGTTAGAGAAATTCTTTTTCCTATAAATGGTGGACTTATATCTTTTTGCTATCTTATCCTTATATAACTTTACATCAAGGTAATGAATTTCATTTGTATGAGTCTCATATATAAAACTAAGGAAAGTAGTACTGTCATTAATAAATTCAATAAATTTCTTGATAGTAGATAACGGACCTTCCCATAAAATAAATATGTCATCCAAAAATCGAAAGTAGCTTGTAATATATTGGGAAAACTCTGATACAAAAACATAATGCCTTTCCCAGTATAACAAAATCATATTAGCATAAATGGGGGCACAAGCTGCCCCCATAGCTACTCCTTCAGTTTGGTGGTAGTAATCACCTTGAAAGAAAATGTAATTGTTCCTTAGTACTAACTCCATATTTTCCAACACTATCTTAAATTCATCTGGTTATAAGAAATCCATTTCTATCAAAATCTTTTCAAACCAGTCCATGCCTATAGAATGAGGTATAACAGTAAATAGATCTTTGACGTCAATAGTAATGAATACTGCTCTATCATTGTATGTCACTTTACTAATTTTCTGTAAAATGTCCCATGAATCAACTAAAATATGTTGATATTTAGCATGGTAACCCTTCAATTTAGTATCTATATATATTGCTAATGGTTGTGTCTTGGAGCCCTGAGATGACACAATAGGTCTCATGGGCGGGTCATAAACACATTTGTGTGTTTTGGGTATGCCAAAAATTGCAGGAATGACTGGCTTCTTAACCTTCAAAAAAACATGTAAATCCAGATCAATAAGACCCTGCAACAAATTATCATCCAGAATGTAGTCAATTTTTTGATAAGAAATGTTAATTTCATTCTTAGAAACCAGGGAATAACTTGCACTATTATTAAGTATATCAAGCATCTTTCTAGTATAATCCCACTGGTCCATAAGGACCATACCTCCACCCTTATCGGGTTTCATCACCCGTATTCTATCATTATATCTAAGTTCACTGATAAGTTTAATTTCATCTCGAGTTAAATTACTTTCTTGTCTCCCTATATTCTGGAAATAGTTGCTTCTGATTTGTTTCATAAGTATGCTTTCAAAATTCATAATATCATGCTGCAGTGGGGGGTTAAATGTGCTGCGTCTCTTTAAAGATCCTTTTGCATAACTAGATCTTTCATCTTTAAAAATAACAGTAAAATTTAATTTTCTCGTAAACATTTTAATATCTAATAAAATACTATCAATACTAGGTATTCTGTGTGGTACAAAAGTAAAACCTTTTATAAACAGTTGAAAAAATTTCTTATTTATTACAGTATCAGTGTAATTAAAAATATTGAAATTGTCTAAAGAATGTATAATAGAAGTGGCTTCTTTGTCATTCTGTGTATTATCGTTCTGTATATTATCTAGAAAAAGGCTAGTAGAAAGACCAACATTGTCATCTTCTACTGCTTGTATATTCTCCTGTTGTTGGAGTTGTGTTGGTATTCTCCTGCTATCTGAGCATATGATTGTTGTTGAGGGGCTCGGTTCTTTATCCTTTCGGATCTCCTGGGCCCCGTCTCCCCTAAAGGGATATTGTCATCTCCATTGTAAATATTATCATAATTTCCCCCAAACTCCCCCTCAGGGTGAAAATTAGTGTTAATAAATTCCACAGAGTCTATACGTTCTTCCCTCCTGTAGTTGCCTGGACTGTGTGTCGGAACTGAATTAGGCTTAAAATAAAACCCTCTAGATGGAAATGGTTTGTTGTTGTCAATTCTGTATGCTGTACCAGACCGGTACTTATTTAAATCCCTTTTCAATTTAAATAATTTCCTATTATAGTTACGTGATGTTGTATTGTCAACATCTTGTATTGTTCTAAAGTATACAGTCTTATATTCTTCCACAGAAAACAGTAAATCATCTGTAATCTCTTTGTTCAATTTGTCTATTTCTACCTTATCCAGTTCCATTCTATTCTCATTATACTTTACTAATATCCGTATAATGGCCAAACCACATTCATTGAAAACGTTACTAATGTTCTTAAACAAATCATTATCGACATCGTAATTAATATTACTAGGAAATTTGTTAATCCTAAGTCCCTTAGGGACAATGTTGTCATGGAGACATTTATTAAAACACCAGTTTTCCACTACCAAACTCTTGTATCTCATAAGTAATTGTTTTAGAGTCTTACATTTCTCTTTATAAGTCGTATTGTTTTTTCATTCGTTTTCCATCGTCTGCGTAGGGTTGTTAAATGATTTGTTCAACCACATTTGGAAATCCATATTATGGCAGTTGGAAAAACTGTTCACCCTATGATGGGCAGACCCATTATGTCCCAATCTATTAGAATTGTTTGAAGAACCAAGTGAACTTTCCCTCGGTGGCGGTAAGCCTCTTTTCGCCATATTGCTTCCATCTCTGGCGTCTGACATCATCACGACATCCGCTGTATTCCTCAGGCTGCTCTGAGCACAGGGAATGTCGTTCCCAGACTCAAGGGGCGTGTTGCTGTTTTGCGAATGATTTTGAATAACTTTAATTAATTCAGTTAAAAGGGAACTGTTATCCATGTTGAGAAACAAGAAAAAAGAAAAACTAATGATACAAAGTCACAATGTCCTGTACACCACACGCTGATAGAATTGCTACCAACACTAGCGACTCAAAAGTCCTGTATTTGAACTCCACTAAATGCAGGAACGGTGGTAAAACATGTATAGCCCAACCAACGGAGACTCCTCGAATCTGGAACTCTGAACAAACCAAGAACCAAAAGAAATGTGGACAAATAGTACAACCAAACTACAACTCAGCTTCCCGGATCAATAAAGGCAATCCTCCTTATCAAGTGGGTACCACCAATAGTTCCTGGGATATTGTCAGGTCCCATGGAAGCTGTATTCTTGGTCTTGGACAATGCAGCTTTAACCTGTGCTGCAGTAATGCTGGGTGCCTAGCATCCCTCCAGTATTGTGATTGGTCCTTTAGAGGGGGAGATAGGGTAAACTTGGCAATGAATCTGTCAACCAGTATGTTGGCAATATCTGTTGGATCAATATAGGAGATACAATTGTGCAGTAACTCAGAGCAAACCTGGGTATTGCTGTGGAGATTCTTGATACAAGTATAGAAGGCTTTGTGGCTGTTTTTAGTGTCTGCCACAATTCTGCCTTCATAGTTGACTTTAGAGGTTTTGATGAGGGATCTCAACTTTTTGTTGAGGCTAATAAGGGAGTATTTCCAGTCTTGGGACTTCACCTTTTTCCTTCTGTTGTAGAGTTTATTAATGTCAGCGGGCCACCAGATTGGCTTCTTCTTTTTGGAGGAGAGCGTCTTCATTCTGTTGTGTATGGCTAGTTCCATGCATTTATGTACGTGTTTGTAGAGTGCATTGGTGTATGATTCGGCAGTCATGCATCTATTTTCCATTGACATGGGTGCCGTGAAGTTAGCCACCTCTGTTTCTAGGAGCCCAACGTCTTCTTTGGAGAAGTTTTTCATGGAGGTTATCTTTGTGGGGGGTGTGGGTGAGATGTGGACTTCCATGGCGATTAGTTTTTGGTCAGATCTAACCAGGGAGGAATTGACTATTGGTGTAGATCAACAGTTGCCCATGTTAGTAATACCCAGGTCAAGGATGTTGCTTCCTCTAGTTGGGGTAAGAATGAGCTAGTCCAGGGCACTGGAAATGATGAATTCCAGGAAGCGTTTTAATTCTTTTGTATACAATTCTTTAAACTCTTTTAGATTCATTATATAGGATGTTATTCTAGTGATTGTCACCTTTTGTTTGTTATGAAATTCTACTTCAAAAGTAATTGCATTGTGGTCTGTTAATGGACAAAAGATCACTTTAACATTGTTAAGAAAGGCGGTTATTTCCTTTGATGTATATACGCTATCTATTCTTGAGTGTGTGTGTGAAAAAAACGTGTAATGCAGAGAAACTTTGTCTGCATATTCATTAACATCTTTAAGATTATATAGTCCAACAAATTCTGTTAATGTTTTTGATATTGCAGTTTTCCTTCTGGTATTTATAGTCATTGTCTTTATTATCTAGTATACAACTGAAATCCCCAGCTATTATCAAGTTCCCTTTTAGTGCTGGATTACGTCTTCTAGCTGTTGTTTAACTATACTTGCACTCAGCCCAGGTATCCAATAAATGTTAATAAAGTATACAGATTACCATTTGTTGAGATAGTTGACATACAAAGCATCGCGGATTTATCTTGACATGAGCTTATTATTTTTGGCATAATGGCAGAATGTTTCCATAAAATAATTACCCCTTTTGTTTTTTTCTTATGCGATGAACTTGTTAATACTGTATAACCATTGAAGCTGAGTAAATTAAGGTCTTCAGTTAATAAATGTGTCTCTTGCAGAAATATCAGATGTGGATTTATATTTTTAATATATTTAAATAAACTTATCTCTTACATTTATTATTCAACCCATTAACATTAATTGAGATCACCTTCATATTTTTTTTTTCAATAATTTTTATTTTTATTTTTACATTAATAAATGTCACAAATAAAAGCCATCTTACAACATGACCGTGTGCATATATATACATATACATACACATACATACATACACACACACATATATATATATATATATATATATATATATATATATATATATATATATATACATACACACATACATACACACATATATACATACATACACATACACACATATACATATGTTATACATTGATGTCAAATACCACAGGATATAGGTCATACAACATGTCTATTTACACTATGTACATAGATGCTTTCATTGTTAATTCCACAGTTATATAGACAGTATATACATTCGTAATATCCAAGTTATTATTTAATATCTGAACTTGTATGTGCTCTTTGGTTCCATTATAATGTATTTCTAATTGCTGTGTGATGAATTATGCTAATATGATGTTAAAGGTTTGTTCCCAAATTTCTCTGGATTTCATGTTTTTGTTTCTTTTATCTATTACTATTTTATGAGCTAAAAGGTGTTGTATAGCTACTTGTTTAAAACCCTCCCAAGAGATATTTATCGTATCTAGCCATTTAAAAGCTATATACAGTTTCATTAGTAGGAAAATTGTTAAAAGTGTATTTGCTTGTTTTCTTGGGATGTTGGGTGGGAGAATGTGTAACAGAGTGAATTCCCAAGTTAATGTTGATGTTTGATAACCTGTTTTTTGTAATTGTACCTTGAGAGAGTTCCAGAGTTTATAGACACATTTACAGCTCCAAAATACATGGATTAAGTCAGCTATCTGGTCCCTACAGTGTGGGCAGAAAGGTGATTTTGATGTGTTAAATTTGTGTAGGATTGCAGGTGTAAAATAAGCATTATTACTGATCATGAGCTGAGTGTATGCTAACTTTTTGAGGGGTAGAATCTTCAGTGTTAGATTGATTGCCTGGCTTATTTGCTGATCATCTATGGATGGTTTAATTTTTCTCCAGTAGTTAGAGAAGAGGAGGTCCTTCTGGTATTTGATTTCATTTATCATTTTATATGAATTGGTAATAGCTTTCTTTGTTGTGATAATAGTTTTCCAAAGCCTGCTACAAGTTTCTATGTCACTATTGGTCATAGTAATATTTTGGAGATAACTGGAACACAGTTCTTTGATTTGTCTTAGGATTATTATGTGTGATTTAGGGAGGTTTAAGATGGTCCTCATTTCTTGTATTGAACAGTTAAGGTAGGGATAGATATCTTGGATTGTTTTATCTTTTAGTCTGGGAAAAGGGACTAAGTCCAGCATCTTATTGTTTATTTTTAAATTTGGGTTTTTATGAAGGGGTTGCAGTATTGTCATGGCATGTCTAAGGTTCAAGAATTGAAAGAGTTTTTGCGCTAGGTTGATAGAATGTTTTAAGGGCTCTATAATGTTATAAGTTTGTATTTCTTTCTGCTTCAGGAATGGAAGTGCTTTGGGATTGAAACCTAGAGCTTTAATATATCTATAATATATTGTCACCCAGAGAGGAGAACAATTTTCCATTGATGGGTTATGTTCAGCTATTCTCAATATTCTGTTAGTGTTAATGATCGAGTAGTACATTTTAAAATCTGGTAGATTTAGTCCTCCTTTGCTTTTGGGGAGTGTTAATTTTGGATAGGAGATTCTGTTTTTTTTGGGTTCCCATATAAATTTTGCTAGGAAGGTATGAATTTGTTTGAAGAATTTATTATGTATTGTTGTCTGTAATGTCATGAATATATACATTAATCTAGGTAAAATGTTCATTTTGATTATTGATACTTTGGCCAAGAATGGTAGTTTTAGGTTGTTCCATCTTTGCAGTCTTGCATTATATTTTGCCATTTAAGGTTTACATTGTGTTGGTAGAAGTCTTTGTTACTCTGGAAAAAGGTGATTCCCAGGTATTTAGTTTCTTCTTTAATTTTTATTGTGTTTAACAATGGTATTAGTGAGATGAGTTTGGGTGTTTTAGGGGAAAATATTAGTTTTATTAAGGTTTAGTTTGTAGTTAGACATAGTTGAGAAATGTTCAATTGTAGCTATTATTTTGTTTATATCTGAATTTGGTGTAGTGCAGTATATGTTCAGATCATCTGCAAATGCAGTGAGGTATATTTTGAAGTTGTGTATTGATGGAGGATTGTGATATGTATTTTGTTTAATGTATAGAAAGAGTGGTTCTAGGTATAGGTTAAACAGGAAGGGTGATAGTGGGCATCCTTGTCTTGTTCCATTTTTTATTAGGATCCTATTTGACCAAGTTTTATTTATATACAGAGATGTGTATGGGTTGCAATAGAGAGTTTGGATGATCTGAATGAAGTTATTGGGTATATTAAAGTAGGGTAGTGTTTGGAGTAAGAATTCTAGATTAACCCTATCAAATGCCTTGTGGGCATCCACTACCATTGTGTAGATGTTGATATTGTATCGGTTAGCGTAGGATATTAGTGCATCTAATGTTAATGTATTGTCACTAGTCTGTCTATGTGGTGTGAGACCAGATTGTTCTGGGGAGAGGATTTTTTCTATCAGATTTTTCATTCTGTTTGCAAGTATAGAGGTAAATATTTTAGTATCTATATTTAAGAGGGAGATGGGTCTGTAGCTGTCGGGGTTTTTGGGGTCTGTGTGTTCTTTTAATATAAATATAGTTTTAGAGGTATTAAAGTGGATATCATTTATTTTATAGTTTATTATGTAATTCAGTGTATAGTATAGTAGTTTGGCTATCAAGGGGGAAAATGCTTTGTAAATTTCTGATGTGAGTCCATCCGGACCTGGAGCCTTATGCACTTTTAAGTGTTTGATTGTTGTAATAATTTCACTGATGGATATCGGCTCAGTTAGTTTTTTTTGTTGGTCTAAATTAAGTTTAGGGAATTTCAGTTTTTGAAGAAAAAGAGTTCTATCTTCCTTTGAGGTTTGTAGTATTTGTGCTCCATATATTTGAGAGTATATTTGTTCAAATGTTTTAATAATGTCTTCATTTTTTGTGTAGTTTTTGTCTCTGTAGTTTATTTTTGATATATTGGAGGCATTTTTGTGTTGGCAGATAATTCTGGCCAGAGCTCTAGATGGTATTTGAGCTTTTTCTGCATAAGTGGCTAACATTCTGGCTTCATAGAAAGATAGGTTCCTGGTTTCTAACATATATAGATCCCTTTGCAGTTTTAAAAGTTCTGCTTCTGTTTGGTTCTTAGGGTTATTTATTAGTTCTTTTTCAAGATGCTCTATTTTCCCTTTCAGTATATTCCTCTTTCAGTTGTATTTTTTATAGTATGCTGCTTTTTTGATAAACAATCCTCTGATTTGTGCTTTGGTTGCAGCCCATTCTATGTCAGTTGGTACTTGGGAGTTAATGATATTTGTAAGAGCTATTTTTAGTATTGCTTCTGTTTCTTTTATTACATCCATCTTGGAAAGTAAATTAGGGTTTAATGACCAGTTATGACCCCTATTCTCTAAATATATCTTTTTGTCCCAGTTAATGTTCAGTGTGATTTTGGAGTGATCTGAAAAGAACCTGGTATGTATAGTTATTGTTGGGTCCATGTTAATGAATATGTCAGAAATTAAGAAGAAGTCTATCCTTGACCACATTTTGTGGCATTGCGAATAGAATGTGAATTTCCCCGTTTTATCTGCACTGTTCCCATCTTTAAAAGGGTCATATAGTTTGAAATCTTGTTTGAGTTCATTAAGGGCTAATGTGGCTTGTTTATTATGTGATTTGGTCAGATTAGATTTATCCTTTTCTGGGTTTTGATATGTATTCCAGTCACCTCCAATCACTAGGTAGTGATCTTTAAATTGGTTTAAGGTTGGGTATAATGACATAAAAAAGTGTTGTTGGTTATTACAGGGTGCGTAAACATTAAGTACTATTATAGGTTTTGGTATTGTAGGACTATTAAATGTTACATAGCACCATCTTCCCTCCTTGTCAGCTTTGGTTTTAAATATTTTTTCCTTAAATTGGTTTTTAATTATTATGGCAGCCCCAGCACTGTTTGTTTTCCCCTCTGAAGCTATGATTTGACTTATCCATTTCTTTCTGCTAATTTCTGTCCATTGATCTGCGGTCACGTGCGTTTCTTGTATTAGTATGAGGTTGGCTGTAGTTTTTAATGTAAGGTGTAAGAATAGTTTTCTTTTCTTCTTGTTTTGGAGCCCTTTAACATTCCATGATTCTATTTCCCACATTTATTTATTAGGTGTATTCCTTAGATATGCCATGTATATTAGTTTTGTTTTGTTAGTTTTGTATGTGTTACTGTGTGATGGTTTAGGAAAGCATCTATTTATCCCCATCCCTACACTGTGCCTAACCACTATATCCCTGGACCAGGAATAATCAGGGGGGGAGATGAAGGTTCATTATATGGTTTACCTTTACGTCTAATCTTGGAATGTGTTTTCTTTTTAGATATAGATTTACTCCATAGTATCCCCCCTGTGTTACTATAAACAATGTGGACAAAGCTGAACAAACTAGTTCCCTCAACAAACACTACTTAATATCCCTAGCCTCTTCCAACATATTATTTATACAGTGATGGTATTGCATTTAAGGTACAGCATGTATTGTTTTTGTATTGTGACTAATTCTTTCTAATAGTATTTTAAAACAGCATATTAATATACATTCCTCTGTAAATTATAGCAATATGTGTACCATAGTAATATTGTTAAACAATCAATCTTGTCATTTTTACATTTTTCTCTCATTTGACTTCTTTTTCCTCCCCTTTACTTATTCAGATTTCGGCCTTCTTTGGTGCCTATAGTGATGTTTTTCCACATCAATCTGTGTGGGTTATAAAATATATACTTGGCACCTATTTAACAGAAGTAGGAAGTATAGAGACAAAAAAAAAAAAAAAAAAAAAAGAAAAACAGCTTAGCCAAACAGTCCTTCTTCTATAGTTGACATATTAAGGCTATATTTACATTATCCCAGGGTTGTTAGGTTATTTTACTAATTTCCTGAGATTACTTCTCTCCAGGATCTTTTAACACATTTCTAGTATTTACATAAAACATTTAACAATTTTTTCCCTTTTTTCCCAATATTAATCTATGAGCTAGCATAATTCTGACAGTTTATTTCTTGCCTATTATTTAAGGCTGGAGTTTCATTCACCTACACAGTACTGGGTGTACTGTTTTAGTGAATGGTTCAGTTCAACAGTACCTTATTTCTTCAAGGTTTTGCTTGCAGGTTGGTTGACATCTATGGTGCAGCTTTCTTCTTTTAGCTGGTGCAGATCGATTTTCATTTTTCAGGCAGTAAAATCCTTTGGAGCTTGCTGAAATCCATTTTGTCTGACTGTTCTTAATGAAGCCATCAAAAGCCTAGGGGGACTGAATTTGCAAGCCAATATCCGAGATGGGAACTTCCTTCCTATATTCGTGCATCGGAAACAGCAGTTCAGTTTTGGTTCCCACCCAGGCTGTACTTCCCTTTCCTGTGTTCCTCATGGCTCACATCAATGACCCAAGGGCCTAGACAGCAAGGGGAAGATTTCAGAGTTGGATCCCAGCTAGAGTGCTCGTGAATGGGGTCATTTTTTCATCCAAGGGACCTTTATCTTTTTTTTGTGGATTTATTTCACTTCTGAAGGTGGAATTTGCTTGAAAACAGCCAGGAATGTCTCTTTTGCCTCTTTGGGGTTAGCAACCATGTATTTAACCTCTTTGATGTAAAAGATTAACTGATTTGGATATTTCATCTGGAATTTGATTTTTTTTTCTATTAGGAACCTGCAGTATGGAGATAGTAGTTGTCTTGCTTGTCTTATTTGTATTGGGAGGTCTTGAGCAAAGGAGATTTTATTATTATTCCAGGTGAGTGTGCCTTTTTTCTTTGCTGCCAGTATGATTTTATTTACATATTTGTAGTTTAATATTTTAATATAGACAGGTCTTGGTTTCAGTGATGTTTGCATTTCCCTCAGGGCTCTGTGGGCTCTCTCTATTGTTATTTGCTGCATTTCTTCAGATTCCTCTAGGAGGGAATTTATTATTTGCTTGATTGTTGGTATTAGATTGTTATGAAGTACAGTTTCAGGTATTCCTCTGATGATGATATTGTTCCTTCGAGATCTTGCTTCCAGGTCTGTTAATTTTGCTTGTAAGTTTTGTATTTCTTTGTCATGGGCATCAGTTTTTTGAGAAATAGAGTCTATTTTTATTTCATTTTCTATTATTTTGGACTTGGATTTTTCCATTCTAGATATTATTTGGCTGAATGAGTCACCAAAGGTTTGAAATTGTAATGATAAGTCCTTTAATGCTTGCTGGATAGGTAATAAGGCAGATTTTATGTCTTCCAGATTAGCTGGCTGGTCTGTCTTGGATTTATTTGTATTTTTAGAGTTGTCAGTTTGTTTAGTTGGCTTTTGTCTTTTTGAAGTTGTGTCTTTCTCAGGTGAGGCTAGTACTGAGAATTTGGTCTTAGTTGTTGTTGTTTCCATATTATTTTCCTCTTTTGACATCTTGCTGTATAGTTTTTTACCAATCTTGCAATCAGATGCAGGGCCTTAGTAGCACATTGCTTAAGCTGTTATTCAGAAATCTTAGTTAGTCCTGCTGTTTCTGAGCTGAATCTGTCACTTTTTCTTCCTCTTTTGTTTGCTGGATGATATTAGCAGTAAATATCTACAGTTATTTCTGTATTATTAATTCTGCGTTGCCTTCTGGGTTTGTTTTAATCCAGGGTATATCGAGACCTAGGTGATAGCAGTGCTCACAGAACAGTGGCCATTTTGAACTCTGAGATCACCTTCATATTTAAATACTGATATATGTAGATTTAATTGAACTTGTATTCCATTAGGCAGAATAATGGATACAATATCTTGTTTATATACATCTCTAAATAAAAAAAGACATTTTAGTTTCCTTTTAGTTTGACTAATATACTAAGGCAAGTAAAAAAAAAAGCATAGGAAACATTGTAGTATCAAAACCTGAACCATGAACCCCTTTCTATCTAAGGAGTTATTATAACCCCTACACTTAAGATGACAAAGTATCAATGCCCCTCTCCCTGTCGCAGGCACTATACGCCAAGCCTGACAAGTTATTACTTGTTAGTCAGAAAGTATGTTATCATTCTATAGGATAATTATAATAGTAAACTTATGGTTATTAACCATTCTGATATATTCTAAATTCAGTCTACTAAGGTTGACAAAATTTACAATCCTAATAACATATCAAGAAATCATACAGGTAGATATGAATCATCTTTAACCAGAGAGATTGTCTTACAGTTATGCTTAAATATAGACTACACTGTTGTATTTATGACTTTTATAAAGCATGTTTACTATAAGCAAATCTTTTAACATTCCTTCTTATGTTAAAACCTTCACCTGGATTCAGCAAGCTCTGCACAGAGTGCAGGAATAGTGCAAAAGCTGCTGCATGCAATATGGTCGACGAGCATTCCAGAAACGAGCTTACTACCCGAATCCATTTCTGCAAATTACAAAACAGAGGCATGACAGCTTCAAAGAAAGCATGTATTCAATGTAGGAGGCATGCCAATGGCCAGATATATGGCCATTGGCATGAGAATTATTTGCAAAATTATAAAAAATAACTTTAAATTTTTGGCCAATTTCGGCCGTTTAAGCATAGAGCAGCGGTGTGCAAATGGGATCAGCCCGAAAATAATAAAAAAAGTTGGAAATAAGCTTTTAAATCCAAATCAGCATTTTGCCATGATAGTCAATGGCATGCATAAGACAACAATATCAGGGAATAGTGGTTTCTAAGGGGGAAGGCTCAGTGTCACTGTGGTAACTATGAATTAGCATTCTATTTTATGCAAATGAGGGGACTGATACTGAATCACAGATTTCCTCTGTGTTAGCTTGCACCCAACCATGTAGGTGCAGCAACACCATGGTATAAGCATAAGAGGTAGATGACCTCATAAGGGAGAGTGTAATGAATGCTGTAAGCTTATTGGAGCTCTGTGGCCCGTGTTTGCCCTTAGCTAAGCACAGCTAAGGAAGGGTGTGTGTCTGAGGCTGCCTAGCAGTGTTTACATTTCCTAAATGGGTGTGTGCGCCGCGCACTGGGTTTTAAACAAAAAAAAAAAAAAAAAAAAAAAAAAAAAAAACAGGAAATAACAGTCCTGATCACATCTAAGCACTGGGTATGTGGACCACGCCTTGGGGCTTAAACGGGAAGGCAATGGGAAGGGAAAATAGCAGTAGGAGGGCAATCAAGGAGAACTAGCATAGCTGGCAGGTGAAATGTATCAGATTCAGCCAATTACAGATGGAACAGCCTAGCACACTACTATAAACTAAGCAAACACCTTCCAGTCTGGTTTGTCTCACAATCTCTACACCACCGGTTTACACAGATGGGGAAATTTTACCTGACAAAACTAACAAAATGTTAGGGGCTGCTGTTGCTCTCATACATCAATATGTGCAAGTGGCTGAGGGTAGTGAGGATGTTAATGCTGATGACCAACCCACAGTAAGGAGAAGGAGAAGAGTGTACAGACCCAGGGTAACCTACCAGGGGCTACATGAGCTGGAGATAATGGAGCATTATAGGGTGGACAGGGACATTCTACAGCAAATTGTTGAGCTGTGCTGGCCACACATCACACACAGAACCAACAGAGGGGAACCCATCACAGTGGATACCAAGGTATGTGTAGGCTTAAGAATACTAGCCACAGCTACTTTCAAAAGGGAAACTGGGGCTATCATGGGGATCTCATAGGCTTCAGCATCCAGGGTACTCCACCAGTCCTGGATACCATGTCAGCACATGCCGGTGAGCACATATATTTCCTCAACACCCGTGAGGTGTGGACCAGCAATATGCATCTCTTCCACCAAATGACATAATACCCTGAGGCAGTGGGTGCTATAGACTGCAAGCACATCTACATCAAAGCACTACCCAGTGAGCAGGGTAGGATGTACATAAATCGCAAGGTCTTCCCCTCCATCAGCTGCAGCAGAACAGCATGGAGCAAGGCCACATAGCCCCCCCCCCCACCATTGCCAAGGCCATCACAGGCACAGAGGGACTCAGAGGAGGAACAACATGAACCTGCCCATGTAGGCAGAAGAAGGCGTGCCCAGTATGCCCAGGTTTTGGCAAAGAGGCAACACATAGCACACGCACTGACACGGTAGGGAACCAGGGAATGACATCTCTCTCTGACTCACGCATACAATAAAAGGGATACCAAACATGACACTACCTGTGCTTTACCATGTATAGGGAGTGTACTATCTGCATCCGACATAGTCAGCCCTCCAGCACCATCCTCAATACTGGCACAGCCACAAGGTAAGTCACTCTTTCTATCAATTGCTGAATGAAGTAGTATATACTGATAGTTGTATGTATGGTATGGACATGAACATGCAAGGGAAGCGGGTGGCTGAATGGGATGGCAGCAGATAGTGGACACCTATATGGGTAGCATGAAATTCATAAAAAATACTGGTGTCAACATACTAGGCAGTACTAGACAAGGTGACAAATCCCACTGCAGTACATGTAGTGGCCCAAATGTGTGTCCATAGGACACACACATGCATGTCAGTGAGGCTCACATACCCAACACCAGCCTCAGCCAGCAGGGTCTATATCATATGAGCGAATCGCACAAATAGTGAATGCTCATAATATCGAACGTACCGGACCTCGAATTTCCTACTGTGGCAGGCTGCTCCCCCCACACCCTCCGCTAAATATATATTCCAACTCCGAGGTTGCACTACAGTGAGGAAACGACAAATATCCCATTCTTCACTGTACCGCAATATCAGAAAAAGCACTTAGAGGTCCGGTATATTCAATATTATGAGCATTCCCAATTTGTCTGATTTGCTCATATGACATAGACCCAGCCAGCAGGACAGGTGTAGATGACCATAAAGAAAGGCTGGGCTAAGGCCTCCAATTGATGACAATGGTGAACAGCCCCCCTTCAGACCTACACAGACAGATTACAGCAGGTCTGGCAGTTGTTTGTTAGTTCAGAAGGGTAAGAAGTCTGAAACTGAAATGTAGGTCAATAAAACCTAAGATCTGTACTCTACTGCTATGCCTCCAGTCTGCATGATCGGTCAGAATACAAAATGAAATGGAAGCCAACAGAATACCTGAAATATCAGTACAGTCATAGCAAATGTTTAAAGTCGTCAGGTGTGCCCCCCCCCCCACAATCCTATTTAGAAATGCAGTAACATATATGTGTGGGTTTAATAACAGTGGAGCACAGATTACCTGAGCTGGCCCAATTTACAGGATAGATTGTTACATGTGTACAATATGCAAGGGTCCATGTGTTAGGTTGTTGTGTGTTCAATATTGTCTGGAAGTAGTCAGCATGTAGGCATGGGGGGTTGTGTCTCAGTGGCCTATGGCCAGTACTGTTGATGACAGGGCCATGTTCCGACAACTGCAGTGCCAGCCACAATGCTTCTCAGCAATACCCATGTCAGCAGTCATCCATACTCACTGTCCAGGTGTCAATATCTGTCACCGTCTGAAAGATGGACATGCCATGAATGTGGGCCCAGACATACACATAGTACACAGGTGGAAGTACCCTAGACAGAGTACATAAAATGTAACTCTCAAATAGACACACCTTTGGAATAGTACATACAGGTTAGCAGCACATTAGTTGTCTGTGTAGTATGGAATACTGATGATGAGTGTAGTTCCTTCGGTGGAAGTCCTATCCAGCAACAGTGGAGTAAATTAACAACATATGTTAAACTGTGTATTTAATAATCCTAACAGTCTATACCCACTGGATGTAGAATATAACCCTGTGCCTACTGTGTGCCTCATTAAACTACTGCCCCTAGTTAGCTATACCACTCCCTGTTTACCCCATCCCACTACCCCTGTTCTCTCTAGGCTTTAAGTCACTCACCTACCCACTACCCCTGTACTCTCTAGGCTTTAAGTCAATCACCACCCACATAACCTTACACCCATCCACTTCCTCTGCTAGCTCTTTCCCTCTACTCTCATCTCTTCCTACTGATACAGGCCCCCATTTCTCTACCTACCACCTGTTTTCTCCCTCTATCCTCTCTCTCTCACATAGTCTCCCTTTGGCCTCTGCCTCCCACATTGAATCCCCTCTCTGACCTTTCCCTACCTTAGTCTCTTTCATTCACCTCCAGAGCCTTGCTCCCAACCTAGCAACTGTAAGTTCCTGTCCTTAGATTTGTGTGAAACCCAATCCAAATCAGGAACTTGTGTCATTAAATATGGTATTCTCTCCCCTGAGCTGAAGTATCCAACCTCCTCACTGATTTTTTTTCCCTTCTTGTCTGCTGAACCTACAGAAAGGTACTGCCCCACTCCATTCACCCTCGCTAACGCTTGGGCTCACTTCGCTTCCCTACCCTACCTCCATTCCCACTCACCCCCACGTGAATTACATTTATAGTTGGAGACCACTCCCCATCACAACTCACTCCCTATTAACCAATCAAACCTCACCAATCATACCCCACACTAGAAAACTCCACCACACCCCTATTCACCACCTGATTAGTATAGCTAATGATAATCATACCCCACACTAGAAAACTCCACCACACCCCTACTCACCACTACTATCACACCTTCACCATGCAAACTACATCTACAACTCAACATAATGTCCTATATATATATATCACAACCACCTACTAAAAGTATTATGTTCCTCATTAGCTATATTCTCTCTCCTCCTGCTGTTGATTCTTTCCTCCTACCCCACTCAACTTAATGTCACCTCCCCACCACCATGGCAAACTGAATCCACAACCAGTCATAGAAAAGAAGTACATTATCCAATATCATCCTGCTACCTTACCTCCACACAATCTTTTTCCTCCTTATATAATACTCTTAAATATAATACTAGCCCTCCACCCACCCAGAAACAAACTAAGATATTACACAAACTAAATAAACTCTATCTATACCTATGCCAAAAACTAACTTGTTGTGGGGACATCCACCCTAATCTAGGACCCAACAAATCTAACCATAGTACCATTGAACAACTAAATCCTCTCTATCTATGACCATCCTCATCTCTCCTTCTTTTAAACATTAATGTTAGAAGTATTCTTAAAAAAATCCAGGACCTTCATGCCCTACTATCGCTATACAAACCAGAAGTCATGGTCAAAACTGAAACTTCGCTCAAAAATGAACACCATGATAATGAAATTACTGCCCCTGGATACAATATTATATGTATGGACAGACCTGGTAAAAAAGAGGTGGTGTTGTAATATTGTTCCAAAACCACCTTACCATTGAACAATGTGAGTGCAATTCCCAAGAAGTAAAAGACATAGAACTAATTCTAGCCAAATTAAAAGTTAACTCCAACAAACAAATAATTATTGCAGGTGGATATATCCCACCAGGTAATAATGCTATCATACTGGAAAGCCTACGCTACTGAATGTCATCCTCCCTTCAACAAGAAACCATGTTATTAGGAGACTTTAACATTGACTGGTCTGACTGTTCCAGCCAAAATCCCACCACCCATATTAACCTCCATGGGTTTAACCAAATTATAACTGCCCCCACAATAATTGACAGAACCTCCAAACGCCAGTCCATCTTAGGCTGGATTCTGTTATCAGACCCCACATTGGCTCAACAATCAGGCTGTCTTCCTGACTGTCTGAGTGAACATCAAGTGACCTACTTAATTAGGAATCGATCCCACCACAATAAACAACCCATCCTCAGAGTAGTACATAATAAAAAGACCTTCAGAGCTAATGAACTAATCAACTCACTAAAATGCTGCAACTGGACTCCCTTAATACAACTACCTCTAGAGGATGCAGAGCAGTACTTCATCTCAACCTTCCTTGAAATCCTAAACTGCCATGCACCCCCCAGAGCTATTAGAATCAAAGCTAACTATGCCCCATGGCTATCAAAAGATACCAAAACCATAATGAAAGAAAGGGACAAAGCCTGGGCAAAATTCTACAAACAAAAAAAACACAACCTTGAGGCAGACTTATCTTGAGCTCCGCAACAAAGCTAAAAACTAATAAAACATGACACAATTAATTACCATATAACCATATAAGAAAAATATGCTCACAATCTTCAAAATTCTGGGCCACTATAAACACTTTACTGCACCCAGGTAAATCAAGCACTCCTACTCCTGTATTATCAAACAACCATGACAATATCCCCACTCAGTTTAACAAATTATTTACTAAAACAGTCCAAGCCCTAGCCAACACTCAAAATATTACTACTAACCCCTTACCTACAGAGACCCCTCCCAACTTCAGTACAGCAAACAACTCCTCCAGATTTTCCCTGGACCCAGTCCCCACTAACAGAATTGCAAAACTCCTCAGAAAACTAAAACCAACCACTCTAGCAGCTGACAATCAACATGCAGACTTCCTTCAAATAACAGCTGAAGCTATAGCCTATCCAGTGTCCATTATTATAAATAGGTCAATATCAGAATGTAAAGTACCTCACTCCTGGAAAATATCACATATTATACCACTACACAAAGGGGATAAGGCCGTTGAGCTTACCAACTACTGCTCTATTGCAATCCTATCACCTCTATCAAAAATATTACAGAGAGTAGTTCATTCCCAACTAATGCAGCACCTTCTTAAGAATGACCTGCTATTCACATCCCAGCATGGCTTTCATCCCTCCCATAGCATTACTACAGCACTACACTCCTTTACCAACATTGTCAGCCACCATAGAAATAAGGGACTATTTGTATCCTCAATATTTTTAGACTTATCAAAAGCCTTTGATATGGTGAACCATAGTGCGCTTCTAGAAATTCTATCTTCCCTTAACATAAGATCCTCCACCATATCCTGGTTCAATAACTACTTATCAAATCATCAGCAGGCTGTTCTATGGAAAGAACAATTGTACCCCTACTAACTGTAGGCATAGGTGTCCCACAAGGGTCCATATTAGGGCCTTTGCTATTGTCACTGTTTACTAACCAGATAGCTTTATCTTCACTCTCTGCTTCAGTAGTGCAATATGCAGATGATACCACTATTATATGTGCCACCACCACCCTACAGGAGCTGAAAACCATAACCCAGAAAAACTTTTCCTTAGCAGAAGCATGTTTCACTAACATAAAACATATTCTCAATCCCAAAAAAACAAACTCATTCTCTTTTGCCCTGGTAGATCTCCTCCACTAAATAATGACTTTACCATAACATCTAAAGATAACATACAAATCACCCCAACAACACACAGAAAACTATTAGGCGTTGAAACTGATAATAATCTAAAATTTGACGTACACATAGCCCAAACAATTAAGAAAGTTAACAAAAAGCTTGGTCTCCTATACAGGAACAGACAGTTCATCATGAAACCTACCAAACCCACCTTAGCAAGGACTCACCTCTTATCCATTCTCCTCTATGCCTCCCCTATCTTAACTAACCTTCGCCACACTGAACTAGGCAAATTGGAATCCTGCTACAACAAGATTGCCAAGTTTGCTACCAATGCTTCTCATAGATCCCATCACTGTCTAGCCCTCAAACAACTTAACTGGCTTGAGTTACCCCAACTACTCCTACTCATCCAACTCTCAATAGCTCACAAACTCTACTACTTTCCTAACAAAACCCCTGCACTTCAGAAGCTAATTCACCCCTACACCACCACTAGAACCTTAAGATCTAGCTCTCAGAACCACATAAATGTCATCAAACATAAAAATGATGCTGGTAAATCTCTCTTTTCCTGCTCCATTGCCAGAACCTGGAATTCACTTCCAAGCCACTTAACTTCCACGACCTCCACCTCACAATTTAAAAAGCTTCTCAAAACCCACTACTTAAATAAATGGCATTGCTCATGTTACTCCCCAGGCTAGGCCATACCACTGCACTGTTACTAGGATTCTGCTAAGGATCAAAAGGTTGCTTCCCAAGTCCCACTTGTAAAAATATTTACATGGGTATTAGCTTACTACCAGAAATTTAGACATTGTTTATCTCTGCTATCTATACTCAAATATATTCGTAACATGTATGGCTCTGTTTTCTTCTTTGGTACTATTTCTGTCTCCTTGGAACTGTAGTAGTGTTAGGAGCTTTTCTCTCCAGGCCTACCTAAGCTCAATTGTAATGTATTTTTAACATGTATTGTACTATGTTCCCTTATATGAGACTGTTTTATCTCCATTAAATGTATTAATGTCTGGAGCTTTTCTCCCCGGGCATCCTCTGAAAATGGACCCGGTAAACAAATGTAAAATAAAATAAATAAAAATAAAAATCTAGTCTGGCCAGTCAGTGGCAGACCACAAAAGGCACACTTATGAAGTAATGAGAGACTGCCTATGTCCCCGCACAAGGCAGCATAAGGGGGATGTCCCATGTATATCTATGAGTCAGCTGCAAGAAGCTTCCATATCACACATGCACTCAGCTGACCCCACCATCAGCCACAGGTTTATCACAGGTCATATCCTTGCTGTTGGGAATGAGTACAGTATGACCCCCACTTCTGTATGGGAATACCCACAGAATGCAGCATGTTGAAGAGGTGTCCCATGCAGGTGTGTCCCTAGTTGTAAGCAGCACCCTGCCAGCATCCAGACCAGTGGATTAATATAGACAGGAACTATTGCCATTAACACCTCGCACACCTACCCTGTCACCCTAGGGGAATACAGTTGCTCGCAGCCTGGGAATGTAGGAGAGACAGAATGCACTGGCCTGCTACAGATGGCCTGCATCACTACCAAATGGCGTACAGTCCTCTGTCAAAGGCCTGTGCCTCACTCATAGTGCCAGTGTATGTTATCTCATGGGGTCCCAACTAAAAACATAACAGTCAACAGCAAGACCATGTTGACAAATCCCAGTAGCATGCCCATCATGTCCTACTGCATGAACTGTGGACCAACCTCTAAATACCACTGGGATGAAGGGACAACTATATGGATACTTTTCTGATATCGCTCACATAATGTTAGGATGGGGAATGAATAATATTCTATAGCTATGTCAAGAATCTATATCTATGTCAAGAATCTCGATGGCAACACCCAGATCTGCTCTGAGTTACAGCACAATGGCACAAAAATTACAGAACCAACTGATATTGCCAACATCCTGGCAGATAAATTCAGTGCTAACTTCATCCCCCCTCACCCCCTAAAGAGCCCATATCTATACAGGAAGAATGCAGAGTCCCTGTAATCACAACTATGCAGGTAAAAGCTGCACTCTCTAAAGCCCAAAACACAGTATCCATGGGACAGGACAACATCCCAGGCTGAGTTTTACATGAACTTCAGAACGAACTGGCTCCCCACTTAAGCACCATGTTCAATTATAGCCTTGCATCAGGCTTTGTGCCCACTGAATGGTGCACAGCAACAGTTATCCCACTCCACAAAGGGGGAGCCACCACTGATCCCGGGAGCTATCGACCTATTAGCCTGACGAGCCTGGTCTGCAAGGCCATGGAATGTATCATCATGGAAAGACACTGGTAGCCTTCAAACTCTGGATCCCACCCAGTTCGGGTTTGTGAAAGGCAGATCATGCCTCCTGAACCAGATTGATTTCTTTGAGACAATCACCAAAGCCGTAGATGAGGGTAAGGTGGTTCACACAGCCTATCTTGACCTCACCAAGGCATTCAACACCATCCCCCATTCTGGAATTATATCTAAACTCACTAAACTAGGTATAAATCCCTATGTCACAAGATGGGTTGCCAACTGGCTCACTGACAGAACCCACACTGTAAAAGTTGCAGACTCCAAATCTGACCTCAAAGCAGTGACAAGTGGAGTACTACAGGGTTCCGTCCTGGGTCTCCTGTTTGGTATCTACTTCTCTGAAGTACAGGCTAACACAGAAGGCCTCTGGCTAAAGAAGTTTGCAGATGACTGCAAACTAGGAGCCATAGTCAAGTCCCCAAATGAAGTGGACATCCTACAGAAGGACCTCGCTGAGAAAGATGCCTGGTGTCAGAGCCATGGCCTCAAGTTCAATGCCAAAAAGTGCAGTGTCATCCCCTTTGGTAAAAACTCTGTACCCATGAACTACCACATAGGCAGCAATCTACTTAACACTGAATGTGTGATAAGAGACCTTGGGACCCAGGTGAACAGTAGTCTTTCCTTTGATAGTCACATCACCACAGTAGTCAGGAAGTCCTTCTATGTGGCACACCTCATCATAAAAAGGTTCTCATCCAGGAAAAAAAGAGGTCATTGTTCCCCTCTACTCGACACTCATTAGACCCATTATAGAGTACAATGCCCCTTTTGGAATGTACCTCACCAGACATCTGCAGCAGCTGGAAAGGCCACAGAAGTACCTCACAAAGAGGATTAGTGGCCTCAAACAAATGCCTTACACTGACCGCCTAAAAAAACTCCAGCTTAACTCCATAGGATATCACCTACTCCGAGGTGATCTCGGCCTAACATATAAAGCTATGTCAAACACAGAGCTGTTGGACATGTTACACGTAAAGAAATCTCAATCCCTCCAAGCTACATGCATGAAGCATATGTGACATCTGAAACTCTGATGTATGTCCATACTACCCCTGCCATTCTGTTATGTCGATATATGTACAAGAAGGGGGTCCTCAACCACCATAGTACCAAGGTGCTGGACCATTTACACAGACCCATCAGCAAGTGTCTGCAGCTACCCCTCCAGAATGGCATGAATGTGCAAGAATATGTAGGCTGCAGACCACAATACTGGACACAGCTTCATTCATCTTGTATTTTCAGGAAATAACTGTGAGCAAATAAGTATATCTGCCAGTAGTTGATATAATATATCATAGTGTACAACACTACATATGTCTGAATGTCTCTGCTAACACCAACCATTGAATACAAGCATCACAGACACAATAGCTACAGTATCCCACTATCTGTCACCCATTGTGACTCCATATTGTCAACCTATCTAGAGATATCCTGCAGAACCAGGTTGCTAGCTGTAGGTGTAGAACACCAAACCCTGGACTGGAGTACAACCTACCTGGAATCGATTTACACACTCAGTACAGAAGGTCAGACTGGGCATGCTCCTAAAGTTAGAGAAATGAAATCCATGTCTGACAACACAGTGGGCTATACATATCTGTCAGTCGCAGATGTCTGTGCACACATACCACATTGTACACCATTCGTGTTTTGCACACACATTGGTAGGAATACTCACACACATCCAAGGCCAAAACACTATAATATGTCAAACATGCACACACAGAGATGTGGGGAAGAGAGAGACAGACATTGACAGAGAGATTTCCATCATGAGGCCTGTCCCACCCACCACACATCCAATTGGCTGATATCACATGATGTGCTGATGTCAATCACTGTAGACATTGCTTTTGGTAGCCCTCAGCCCTATAGTGTCTGTGGTGCTTGTAACAACTGTGTAAAACGATAGTACAAATCAGTATTCATCTAGCATTTGTATACCCAGTCTTGTCAAATGTAAAGTTGTGTGAGACTGAGTGTGTGTGTGTGTGTGTGTGTGTGTGTGTGTGTGTGTGTGTGTGTGTGTGTTTCCAGAGGAATGGTTTATGGCCCATTCACACATACACTGCACTTCTCATTGCCCATGTTAGCACTCCTGCTGATGTCAGTCACCTTGAAATAACCCTTTGGCCAATAAGCTGTGTCTCGCTTGTGATAGTGTGTAATACTGTAGTGTAGAAAACTAGCTAGGTAAAAGTTCTAATCGCAGACATGGAAACTGTGTGTGTGTGTGTGTGTGTGTGTGTGTGTGGAGATGAATGCTTTTGAGGCGATTCACAGTAACTACACCTCCCATTGCCATACTTTAGCATGCCTGCTGATGTCAGTCACTTTGAAATAATCCTTTGGAGAAGTGCCAGTCCCATAAGCTCCGTGGCAGTTGGGATAACTGTGTAATGCTATAGTGTAGTATTCTATTCAGGTAGGAGTTCTAATCCCAGACATGGCAACTGTGAAACTGTGTGTGTTTGTGTGAGAGAGTGTGTGTGTCTTTCATGATATCTGATTTTTATGGACATTGACACATACTATTCTCCCCTTACCCCTCCATTAGCACTGTTGCTGATGTTAGTCACCTTCAAAGATACCGGTAGAGAGCTTTCTAATGTATAAGCTGCGTGGCACTTGTGATAACTGTGTAATAATATAGTGTAGCATACTAGTTAGGTAGGAGTTCTAATCCCAGACATGGCAACTGTGAAGCTGTGTGCGAGAGTGTGTATATCTTTGATGATACTTGCTGTTATGGACATTGACACTTACTACTCTCCCCTTACCCCACCTTTAGCAGTGCAACTGATGTTAGTCACCTTCAAAGATACCTGTAGAGAGCTCTCCAACATATAAAGTCTGTTGCACTTGCGATAACTGCGTAATACTATAGTGTAGTGTATTAGTTAGGTAGGAGTTCTAATCCCAGACATGGCAACTGTGTGTGTTTGTGTGAGAGAGTGTGTGTCTTTGATAATGCCTGATTTTATGGACACTGACACTTACTACTTTCCCCTTACCCCTTCTTTAGCACTGCTGCTGATGTTAGTCACCTTCAAATATACCTGTGGAGAGCTCTTCAGCATATAAGCTCTGTGGCACTAGCGATAAATGTGCAATACCATAGTGTAGCATACTAGTTAGGTAGGAGTTCTAATCTCAGACATGGCAACTGTGAAACTGTGTGTGTTTGTGTGAGAGAGTGTGTGTGTCGTTGATAATACTTGATTTTATGGACATTAACACTTACTACTCTCCCCTTACCCCTCCTTTAACACTGCAGCTGATGTTAGTCATCTTTAAAGATACCTTGGTGCAGCTCCCCAACATGTAAGCTCCATGGCATGTGCCATAAAAGCAGATCAAGGTAGTAGTAATAACAATGTAGGTATAGGGTTTGAATCTCATCCAGGGCAAGTGTTTGTGTGTGTATATATGTGTGTCTGTACCTTAAAGATTTTGGCCCCATTTACACCCAGTACACATCTCAGAGCTGACTTTAGCAGTCCTGCAGATATCATCAACCTTAGAAGTACCTGTTGTCAGCCCTAAACCATGAAAGGTCAGTGGTGCATGTGGTAAATGTGTAACATAATGGTCTGTAATGATTGTTAGATAGAGGTTTCAACCTCACCCCTGGCAAATGTAAATGTGTGTGGAGGGTAAAGCTATTTTTGGAATATCCCACCCACTACATCACCCAATGCCAGTATTTACTGTGAGAGACATAATGGCAGTAGCTACACCTGTGGCATTGGTACAGGGTGGGAGCAGCATTTCAGCACATCAATAGTACAAACCCACAATACTAGAGATTATGCACATCTGTTCAATACTACACTGCAGCAACAGACTATCTTATCTGACATATGCATATAGATATTTTAGAGATTAAAATGGATAAGCAACAGTGGTCTGCTAATGTGCCCTTGGGCCTTGCCTGCACACTCCTCATCCATTGTGTGGGTGGCATCCACCTCTGCAATGCTGTTTTCAGCTTGCTGGTTTGGCTGGAGTGCAGGTGCCCCAAGGCTGGTGAGGAGCTTCTCAGCATGTGTCAGTGGGGGCTAAATGGCATGACCCCACCTGTGGCTAGGTGGTCCCTCCTAACTGCAGTGACACGTTGACAGGTGTGGCGGATCAGATCTGTGCAGTGATGCTGCACCTGCTTATAATTGCGATTGTGCAGGCCGACATCATTTACCCTGTAGATTAGCTCATTCCATAGGGTGGTCCTCTCCTGAAGATCCTGGGTCCTGCACCCGAAGAGGATGGCATGATGGACTATGAGGAACTGGATTATAGCATCATTTTCCAGGGGTGTGTATGCAGGCAGGCATTCCTGGGACATTGTACCTGGAAGACATAAACAGGAAAAAAAGGTCAGAAGACCTCATTCAGTTGTCCATGTGCACATCAGCAGTGGGTATTACTTGCAAAATATCCAGACTATACCATAACACTATAAGCTAGCATGGCTTGTAAATCTTGCATTTCATTCCTGGCCCTGATCTTTCCAGTTCCCCCAATGTTGGACACTTAATGGCATAATCCATTACACACCATTCATTTCTGTGTAGGGGATGACAGTGGCCATCTTCCATGTGGATGGTGTGTGGATGGTGGCATGAGTGTGCTTGACTGTAGTGTGTCACGGGACTGTGAGCACATGGTTGTGTTCCTGTAGGAGGCAAACTGTGATGTTCTCATGCCCCATGGAGACTTCCCGTTGTTGCCATCAGTCGGCATTATGTTCATGCTCACCATTGATGTGGGCAGGAGTGTGGGTGATGTACATATCCCCTTGTGCTACTGTTGTGGACAGGGTGCCACTGTTCCCACCTAACCTGCCTGATGCAGGTTGCCTCTATCCATGGCATGTGTGTATGAGGTGTGCTCTACCCCCAGTACAGGTAGACTTGTGTTACTGGCTCTGAGACTGTGTGCATATGTGTAGACATGGTTGCAACTGACCTTGGTGGTTTGCATATGTCTGATTTCTTGTCATAGTCAGCCTTACAGGATGTCACCTGTGAACCTACATGCTTGCTCAGATAGAGGTGCACTCGCTTCCAAGTTGTGGTCTGCACCTATGTGTCCCTGTACAGCCACTATAGCAACCTATTATGTGCTTTGTGTCTTGGTGGTGTCCACCAAGGAGGATTACTCTATCGTTGGTGGAGGATGATTGTACAGGTAAGGTACTGCTGATTCCATACAGCTACAGTGGATATGAAGTGTACACACCCCTGTTACAATGTATGGTCCTTGTGCAATTGGAACGTGAACCCACAAAAGCACACATCACCACAATCCCCACCTGTGATTTGTACTATTGCCTGCTCAGTTTAACAGGGAACATAACAACCTGTCCTTTGGAAATATATAGGTTCATAGGTGTGCACTAGGCTAATGGCCCTGGAGCCTTTACAAGCCTAGCCCATGGGATTACCCTGGCATTGTGCTTCTCAACCTTAATTCCCAGTGACTCTGTCGAGTAAAGCCACTGGAGTGCTCTCTGTAGTGAATTTTCTTTTTCCCATCCACTCATCAAGATTTCTCTTGAAGAAGGCCAGTGAGGTGCTTTGCTTTAATGTATGGGAAGTCTATTCCATAGCATGGGCAGTCTCTGTGTTATAAACATGTCCCTCCAGTATATGGGAAGTAATAGTCAGTACAGTAAGCCAGTTGAATGCGTGTGCACACCCTTACACTGGTATGTTGTGCAAACACCTGCTGAGATGATTACAGCATCTATTTGTCTTGGTTTGTACTCTAATATCATTTCACATCTTCACTTGCCAATGGTTGCTCACCTTCCATGAAACAGCTTTGTTTCTTTTTCAATAGAATTGTACAGGTTATGGGTCACATTTGAGGTGAGAAACATTTTGACATGACTTTCTGTGGTCTCATTGGCATACAGCACACAGACCTGGCATTCCAACACGGGTGTGTACACTTTGATATCCAGTGTATATTGGTGTTGATATAGCTGTTAGTGGTAGGCATGGACAGTGGGTCTTAACACAGTTGTACACTTCTCTGATTACTACGTGATAAGCATGCCTACTGTAGTACCCATATCAGTGTCATGGCAATGCATCAATCAGTAGCAGTACCCATTTTATTTTGTTGTATGCAGTGAAAGTGATATTACACACATGTGCAACATGCACATCCTATTTCCCAGACTGCTTGTGACCCATGTATTTATATATATATATATAATATATATACATATATAAATACATTTTCCCTACTGTTGAATGACTGTGCTGCATGATATGTTTGAGAAAACATAACACATATCTACATCTCAAATGTCTTTGTGGTGACTTGCTGTGGTTATAGTGCCCAGTATCCTGGGTTGGAGACTTGAAAGGGCTGGTTATTTTGTTGCTGGGCAGAACAAGGGCTGTTGTATACAGAGTGATTAAGGCACTTTTAAGCAGTTGTAAGTGAGTTTGCGTAGTGGTGAGCAATGCTAACTTCCGGTTAAATATACTTACAGACAGTTAGCCTTAAGTGCTTAATCTATGTAGACATTGCTTAGAGCCATGCAAACAGGCTTAATACCATTTAATACTACTTAAAAGTGCTTACATCCACTTATCCCCATGCTAATTTCTTTAAAAGAAAAGAAAAAAGGGTTGATAGGAAAGTGGTGAAAAAGGGGGCACAAAGAGCGAAAGACAATAGGGAAAGTAGCTAGGGACGTGAGGACAGCTATAGGGAAGGTCCATAGCTGTCCATTTCTTCTACAGCAACAGCTGTGCATATATACTGAGTTTAGAGGTATATTTGGACACTTAAACCCTTAAGAAAGGGTGAGGACAACAATAATGTGTTGTGAAGCTAATTAGACCAGATTACATGTGTCCAATGGACACGTGTGTGAAATGGGCAACTATGTATGGGGCGAAATTTTTTTTTTGGGAACATATGGCCCTTTTTTTTTTTAAGGTGAGTGTGGGATGTTAGGAAGGATAGTAGGTATATTTGGGGAGGTAGGTTGGGTAGGAAGACAGAGAAGACAGACAAGACAGCATACAGGGGTGGTATATAACACATGTGGGGGTAAACACCTTGGATGGGGAGGGGTGTTTGAAAATTGGAAGCCAATGAGCCCCCAAATGGAAACAGTGGGACTGAGGTCCCCAACCATGGGCAGTCACCACTGTGCCTTCACGGCCCCGAAGGTGGCTGTGGTGGGGGCTGAGCAGGAGGGGCAGACTGACCATCTAATTGCACCACCCGGCCCTCAAGCTGGCATAGCAGATCTCAAAACTCCTTTCAGACCTTGCTATGCACAAATCCCCAGACCTGACTTCTGGTGACAGTAACCTGTCCTTGCCTGCTCCTGGAGGGGGATTAGCCTAATCCCCTGAGGTGGTTCCACCTGAAGGTGGTGCAGGACCAGCAGATGAGGAGGTCCCGGGGTGGGTCCCAGATGTGCTGTGGCCTGGTGCCATGGCCAGATGAGGTGGCAGAATTGAGTCTGCTGGGACCAGCCTTCCCAAACATGCTATGGTGTTGCAGTTTTAGAAAATATGTGGGTTAGTAATAGTTAATACAATCCAGGATTAGTTATAACAGCATGCATAGATATTCCCTTTATCCCAAAACACCAGATTTGGAACAGTTGCATAGCAAACAGAACACATGCATATATGGAACCACAGAGGCCATTACAACAGCATGCAGGTTACATTGATAGCAACAGGCAACCAATGATAGTATTTCAACATGGAACATTAATAGAAACACATTTCAATATTTGTTGAACAATAGGACATATGTCCCAACAGTAAGTTTCATGTAAACATACCCATTGATTTGTGTGATTAGATTATTGTTGCAGATATGGGGGGGGGGGTGTCAGTTAACTTATATATCCTTGCAGTACCAAAACGTTAATGATCATTGCTCTAATCATTACTCTACAGGTATTATTACAATACCCTATGGCCTTGGTTGGGGCAGTGGTATGTTTGTACACAGTGTATACTTCAACTGTCTTATAGCTAAATTGTTCTCTTACCTGGTAGACCTGTGGAGGGAATGTTTGTTAACACTACCTGACTGTTTCTACACATTCCCAGATTCGCAGTTGTAATTATGCACACACCTCTCAATCTCTTAATGCACAACATCTGGACAAAACTTGACAACATAGGGTACAAATAGGGACATATTTTGAATATTGCTCTTTTAATATATATTTTTCTGAAGGATTTGAAGTCTGACACTCAAATGTATGTCATTATTTGGTGACTACAATCCTGAGATCATCCCACTGATTTGCCAGGAAAAAAGAGGAACAGGCCAAAAATATGAGTCAAATATTTGGACATTCTGGGAAAATCTGTACAGTTGAGGGGTATGATTATACATACAACTTATTACCACTTCTAGGATTGGAACCATGTCTGTGTCTGCTAAAAATAGAGCAATTGTTGTTTCATCAGAGTGAGCTATTTAGACACCAGTGTTTGTTCTTTCAGTGTTTGCTTTCTAAGTCTCTCTTAGTTGTACAATCTGACCTTGTAATTACAACAGTCTTATACAGACATTCCTAGAAATATTTTTATGTAGCACAGTGTGAGAGACAGTGGTTGACACAACAGTACTATTCTGATGTCAGATGTTAGTGAATGCTACATGTCAGGCCATACAATACCAGAGTAAATGGTATCAGTCCAGGATTTTAAATTTTATTGCCAGGCAGTTACAGTTTTCTTATCTGAAAGACTTGTGGGGAGAATGTTTGTCAACACTACCTGACTGTTTCTACACATATTCCCAGATTTCTAGTTAATATTATGCACACAGGTTCATAGATTAGTAGTAAGCTAACTGCTCTTGTGAGCCATTTTAAGCCTAGCCAATTATCCCTTGTGAGATTCAAACCCTGCACCTTGTGCTTGCAAGGCAAGCACCTTAACCATTAGGCCACCCTCCCAACCCTTACCTCTCCATCTCTTAATGCACACACTCTGGACAAAGCTTGACAACATGGGGGTACAAATAGGGACATATTTTTAATATTGCTCATATAAACTTAGAGAGCTGCTAGAGTAACAAGATTTGTTTTAATATACATTTTCTGAAGGATTTGAGGTCTGAAAATCAAATGTATGTCATTATTTAGTGACTACAATTCTGAGATCATCCCAGGATTTGACAGGGAGACAGAGGAACAGGCCAAAAATATGAGCCAATTATCTGGACATTCTGCAAAAATCTGTACATTTGAGAGGTATGATTATACATATAGCTTACTACCACTCTCAGGATTCAAACCATGGTTGTGTGTGCTAACAATGTAACAATTTGAGTTTCATCAGAGTGGGCTATTTAGAAACTGCTGTTGTTTTTTTTTAGTGTTTTCTGTCTAAGTCTCTCTTAGTTTTACAATCAGACCTTGTACTTACAACAGTCTTATACAGACATTCCTAGACATATTTTTTTATGTAGCACAGTGTGGGTAACAGTGTTTAACACAACATTACTATTCAGAGACTGCAACACTAGATGCCATACAATACCAGAGTAAACACAAGCAGTCCAGGATTTAGAAATTTATTGCCAGGCAGTTACAGTTTTATTGAAATATCACCTATATGGGACTATTACTGTCATATTGTCTGGTTTATTCAGTCAACCCGTACACAGTTTTTATACTGCCAGGTGACTTTTTACTACTTTATATTCATTTGGTATGACTACTACAAGCAGGAATTTTACTCACCAGCCTTGCAATGCAGCCTTTGCAGCCTACTGGCATGGGCTTCCTGATTCACAGCCCACTCAGCTTCAGCTATAAAGGGAATAGAGAAATATTTATCCATACCTATCATCACAAACACAGGCTGGACTTTGGTAAACAGCTATTGATATGAATACTTACACACTGCTGGGACATCACCCCTTTGCCTTGCTTCTTGGACCCACTCAACCAAGAGCTCCCTCTTCCTCTGCTTTAAGTCAGCATAGTGGTGCTGGACTTGCTCACCAGTCCGAGGGATACCAATGGCACTGGTGAGATCATGGGCGAAATAGTCTCAGGCATCCACTTTATATTGGGAGACCTGGTACTGGGCCTGCAGCAGTCTCTCATCATGGTTATTTACCAGGAGTCCTACCATGACATTGGACTCCTGCATTCCCCAGTGCTGTGCCCGGAAGCACATGCCCTCACCAACACCTACCATACTGCCTACAGTGGGAAGCTGCAACCGGTTATGAGCTGTATTCCCACCTGCGAGGTTTAAATACGGCCGATTTCCCATTTGCCATGATTGGACACTTTTGAGTATGCTGCGCTAAGCTAAGCTACGGGCAAACCTGCTTAGCTAAGGTTGGCAGTACTTAAAGGGACAGGTTCAGCACTGTTTACCAATGAGCAAATCCACTTAGCTGGGCTACTCATTGCTTAGCAGTCATATTTACAAAATGCTTACACCTGGCAAGCAGAGCTGTGCAATGATTAGCATTGCTTATTTTTTATTTTATAGACTATCTGCTGTATGGGATTGATTCATCATTCATTACTTAATATAAATTTGTTTGCAGCCCCTGATGTCCCCCAATGTGCTTTCATTACATTTATTCATGTGTGACTATACTGTATGGGACACTTGCATTTATATGTGAGTTTCACAACTGTATTAAGCTGACACCTCACCTCTGGACCTACTACAGTACTCTGGTTAACAAATATATGTTATTTAGTAGCTAATTATAAAAAAATGTTCATGTACTGCTTTCACATATAAAATGCAAATTGATAACAGTGGGGATTGAACCTAGAATGGTTGACTGCAAACCACACAGTCTAATCACTACACTATTGCAGTATGGTTTACATTGGATGTCTCTTGCTATTTAACTTCTTGTGCTGTTTATGGTGGACTAAGCATAGCTAAGCAATGGGCACACCCACACAGCTATACTTAAACTGTACTGCATGTTTAAAACAAAATTATTTGCTGTGTTTTTTTATTTGCACCCTTCAGAATATCCCTGCTAATGCAGAAACTGTTATTCTATTAACTTTTTGCTTTGTGGGACGATTGTCCCTTTTGTTTTTTTCCGCATTCCTTACTCTGATGGGTTGGGAGGTGTGCGCTATGTGCGTATGCTAAATGTGTTATTCTATCAACTTTGCCTTGGTAGGGACGATTTTCCCTTATGGCTTTGACCAGATTTCTTATCCTGATGGGTTGGGGGTGTTACGAGCATTCTCACTCAATTTAAATTGCCGAAAGGCAATTCTGGAGTGCAGGGGGTGTATGTATTGTGAGAGCTCTGCTTTCAAACACACCCCCTGTGCTTGTACACAGAACCATGTCCATTTTAGAGCATGGCAGTGCGCCTTTATACATATGCATGGCACGCTGCCGTGCTGAACATGAATAGTCCCTGCCATGCAGGAATACCCTATTCCTGCACGGCTGCTTGCTGAATCTGGGGGGGGCTTCTCTTTTTTTCTTTTCTAAGTGTAAGCAACACAAAATCAAGATGAAAACCCATATATTAGTTAGCTTGTATAATTTATGTTTGGATATTGTTTCTCTGGTTTACTTAGGGTAGATTATTTAAAAGTTATTATACAACTTGTAGCAGTGTCATATTTATGTAATTATATACATTTTAAAATTCCTGAGAAAGTGAAGTGCAACTTATGTAAACTTAAAACAACCCTATAAATAGAACGATTTGGTTTATATACAATATTATTTAACACACTAACAATCCACATTGAATTATAATGTCAGATGACAATGCAGTCAGCATAATTGAACTGATATATATAACAGTAAGGTATTGTGCAATCTTCCTTTTCTGAGTTAACAGGCTGAGAAATATTTACTTAGGTAACTCAATCTGTATCACACTAAAACTGTTTTAAAAGTTTCACTTGTATGTGATCCTATTTTAATGTTCAAAGTTACCCTTTTAGTGATAGTTGTAGCCTTAGATGTATTGTCTTTATCTAATGCAATGACTGCTCTAACAGTGTAAAAGGACCACAAAACTCTGTAACTTACATTATCCTTC
>NC_056730.1:437218577-437233577 GCF_019279795.1 Protopterus annectens
TTCTTAGGTTCATAGGTTGGTACTAGGCTATTGGCCCTAGGGTCTATACAAGCCTAGCCATAACAATTCCCTTGATATTTCTTCCCACAATATGCACTTCCCTGGACCCCTGTCTAGCTGGGTGATTGACATGATCCCTGGGGTGAATTTCTTATCTCCCATCCAATCGTCAAGGTTCCTTTTGAAGAGCACCAAGGAGGCACTCTGCTTGACAGGTATGTGCAGTCTATTCCAGAGTATGGGTAGTCTCTAGGTCAGGAACCTATACCTCCAGCATGTTTCTTGCTTGCTAACTTATGCACCCAAATCACGGATGTCACTATCAGCTCTAATAATATAACTTATTTAATTTTGCTTGACTACACTTAGATGCTAGTCCATGGTTCTGTGAGCAACTTTCCCCCTAAGATATCCCACATACTTATTAATTCTGGGAAGCTATGGACGTCCAATGTGTCAGTGTACAGATCTAAGTCTGATCTGTCCAAAATCTCCTTCTGTCACCAAAGATACTTTATTGACAGGAGCACTGATTTATGGTACATAAAAATTAAATTCTATTTTCTTGAAAATAAATGTTTTAATTTTACCTGTTATTTTTAAGGACAGTTTCTGGCCATTACAGTATTTCATTTATACTTTTTTAGTGCATCTACATATGCAAAATAAAATCATATTTTAAACATAAAGCTCTCATTAAGCAAGCTGATGGCATTTTAAACAGTAAAAGGCAATGATAAACCCAAGCCCTTCTTTTAACTACATTAAATAAACTAAGAAATAACAGTTCTGAACTCATCCAAAATTCTTCCAAACACTCAGACCTAGTAGGCATTGCAGATATACCAGCAGATGCATTTAATATAAACTTTAGTCCTAAACCACCTATCTTAATTTCTCAAATTTCCAAATTCTTTACACCGCCTATAAAAAAGGAAGCTGTACTGAGGGTGCTCTTTAACATCAAAACACTACTTCAATTAGGTATAATAATTTGCTTGGATATCTAATAAATGCTGCCTAACCTGCCCTTGCAGAGCCCTTTCTTAAATTCTTTAACTTGAGTTAGCTATAGGATTGGTCCCCAAATTATAGCAAACTGAAGTGGTGATGCCCCTATAAAGGGTGGCCTTGTCATAGACTAGGGAAATTATGGACCAGTTAGCCTTACTGGTCTGATTTGCAAAACCACAGAATGCATTGGATCTAACGTCATAAACTATAATATTAAAAACATCATCAGACTAGAACCTGATTAGCTTGGCTTTGTCAAAGGGACATCCTGCCCACTCAATTTAGTTAACTTCTTTGAGAAGGTCACACAGGTTGTAGACAAAGGTGATTCTTTTCTCACAGCTTCTTTTGTCCTGGCTAAGACATTAAATAGTATATCCCATGCTGGTATAGTTACTACACTATGAGATTTAGAATAGATCCATTTGTGGTGAGATGGAAAGCAATTTGGCTGAAATATAGACTCCACAAAATTAAAGTGGTAGGCACCTCATCAGAAAGTCTGAAAGCAAGCAGTGGTGTGCCCCAGTGTTCATTATGGTGACCCTTCGTCTTCAGCATCTACTTCTGTGAGCAGAAACTAGGAATCAAGGCCTTTGGCCTGGTGATGATTGCAAACTGAGAATTACTGTGAAATATCAATCTGATACTCATTTCTTACAACAACCCTTGTAAACAGCTGTTACATGAAAAAAGTTGTAAAGTTAAGTGCAAACAAGTGTATCATTGTTAACATTTGGTAAGCAACTTACTCTAAAAATGTACACTATAGCCAACACCCTACTTCAAAATGATAATGTAGTCAGGGATCCTGGAACCCAGGCTGGTAATTCCCTGTCCTTCAACCACCATGTGACCACAATAGTCAGAAAATCTTTCCATTTAGCATAACTGCTGTCTATAGGCTTATTATCTACGTGGGAAGAAGGTATCATCCATTTGTATGCAGCCACAATTAGACTAATTATTGAGCATTAGGCCTCTTTTATATGTACATTTCTTAACCAATAAGAGGAAAAAATTACCTAGATTTAGACTCTGAGCTACTAAGAAAGGCTTGTAGTACTATCTCTTTACTCAGTTTCTTGCAAGCTGATATATGCTTTGCATTCATTGCCATTAGGGATCCCATCCTCACCGATCTCTTATATCTTCAAAAGTCAAATAGTTTCACTAATACAAGGACCAGGGATATAAATCTCCACTAGCACATAAATCAAATGTATTGTGAAGAGACAAATTTCCCAGTGCCTGCCCACTTCACAAACAAACTGTCTTTGCAATTTAAAGAAAGTGACACTCTTAAATTCCTTCAAATTAAGCTTGGATGATTGGATGGTACCCATAAATTTGTTTTGAGACTGACCTGCTTTGCCTTTCTCAAGAAGGGGGTTATAGCATGAGGGGTGGTATTGGTGACTTAGTTGCCTTGTATTTCCTATGACCCTATGACCTACACATGCAAACTTTATTGCTAAGTAATAGAAAGCTACTAACGCACCTGTGGTCTGGCCAAAGGATAGTCTTACAAAGCTCAGTATGCACAGCAACATCTAGTAATTTCTCTTCCCATCTACATTGCACGTCCTAGATCAAATTTATGACACCAACTATGCAACTATATAAATAAAGCTTTCAGCATACCCAGTAAACTACTCAGGATCCCTTCTCCCGTTTTTAATCCCTCTTTCTCTCCTCAGCCTTGGATTTCCCTATATTCATTTCTCATTGCATATTGCTATAGTTCTTCTGTCCTTACAATTAATACCCTGGGTTGCTTTTCTGCTATATACCGAGTCATGGCCCACTACAATAATGTTTTAAGCCTGCCATATACAAATATCTGTTTGTTAATATGCTGTGTGCGTACAATTCTACATACATAATACTGCTCTTGTATTTGCCTTATTATAATGGGAACAAATTCTACCACAAGATGTAAAACATTGTATTAGCACACAAGTGTATTTCTAGTTTGCAAGTATTCTTTCAATTGTACTTGCTTATTTGCACTCTATTATAAATGTTTTCTTGGGTTTATTTTTAAATGTATTTATGTACTTTGTATGATATAAGTGCAAGTTATGGCTGAAAAGGGTCCCTAGATGTGAACACTCTGAAACATGCTTACCCTTTTCTGTTCTTATGGGTGACCCTTACAATGACGTATTATGCAGTCAACTGCTTTGCTTACTTGCTTGCACAAGGTACTTTTCTAAGACTATGTGTATATAGTACTTAAAACTCAGAGACTAATTATCCAGGTCTTTTCTCTATATCTGGAGGTACTACATTTGCCAAGCCATCAGGTCCTGACCATCTGTCTGCAGCATTTTGGCTCCACATATATACTCTGGTTAAATAATTTCTTTTGATAGTTTCTGATATATGGGCTACTATTTCCTCCACCTGCCAAATGTGACTGGTCACAGTCCACTTTGTCAGATAGTTTTTCTGAAGTTCCAGCCCAACACCTTGTTCCACCTTGCTCATTATGTTTCAGACCCAAAGGCAGACAACCCATTTGAAAACTGTGCCATGAACCTATTGTGGCCTGGTACTGCACCACTGCTTTTTGTATCCCCCTCATTCGAATGCTTCCTGTCTTTCCTTACACTCCACATCTCTTAGAACCTTTGTAGACTGCCCTGCCTCTTATTCCCCAATGAACTATAAAAGGAATTCATCAATTTATTAATATCTCCAAGGCAAGCTCATCCTGCATCAGCTCTATTTTATCATCAACAGACCCCCTGCCCTTACTTCTACTATTTTCATACTTTGTAGGGCTTGCCCTCAGCTGAAGGTTATACTCACTTCTCAAAGTTGTTTGACTCATCCACCTACACATCACACTTACTGTCTTACTTACTGGCTCAGATCCTTCTTTTCAAACCATCTGCCTTTTCTTTATCACAGGCATTCATATCACCATTACTTGGATACTCTTATCCATCACCTTAAATGGTTTCACCAGTTGTTAGACAATAGAATCTCATTGTTACTTGAAGTAACTGGATGCGGTAGCAAGCCAATCTACAGAACATTACAAAAAATGAAACTCCACGCATGTAGAGCTACCAGTATATCATCTTGGTTGCAGGACCATGTCTGCTCACCCTTTAGCATTGTTGTCTGTTGTTGTACCCCAATGCTTATCACAAAGTTTTTTTTCCTTCTTTTGCTCCGCTGAATTAATGCAAATCCCAAAATCAGCACAGCAGCAGGTACATATTATTGACGGACAGACAGTGACAAAAGCCAGGACCACATCCCAAAACCTTTGGGCAAGTAATAAAGATTTTAATAACTTTATTACAGTTTTAACCTTTCACTTGTGTCCTAGCAGCTTTATACTTCCTAACCCATCTTTCACTTCTACACCTGTCTGTGTCTAATTGACATATAGTTTGTGTGGCTTCAGAGGCAGTAGTTTTGGAGCTCAGGGATTTAAATGTAGTGAACACATTTCAGAGTATAATGTAGCACAACTTCCATAAAAATAATATTTAACTAGTCTGTGAAATGTTTTATGCTACATTTTATGGTTGTACAACTGTAACTTTTACATATTTCATTTGCAAAATGTTGCATCCTGCTATAGTGTGACATGATTTTTCATTGCATTTCCCTGAATATGCCAGGTATTATCTGGATCACCTTGGCTGCACCTTTACAGAGAAATGTGGTTCATATAATGTAGTCAGAAAACCTTAAGTAAACTGTGTCAGAACCTAAGTGGGGAGGTAAATCTTTACTATGATACTCTGAAGTATGGATGAAGGGAAATGCATGGCTAGGGAAGATGGAAGTTACCTGAGAAAAGGGATTAGCAAGCAATGAAGTTCACAACTAATATGCATGCAGCGGCAGATAGTACCAAAGTGGCATTGCTGCACATTAAAGGCAATTGATTATAAGTGAGAGAACTTAAAAAATAATGCCTGTGCAGAGTAAATGCTCCAACCAAAACAGCCAAAAGTAAAAATGAAAAATCTATTAAAAATGGAAGGAGCGACCCATAGTAGACATACCACCAGTCCATAAAGTGTCCTCAGAACATCAAAAGTCACAGTATTCCAATCAAGTATTGAACGGCACAGCAAAAACTCGTTCAGTTCACCAGAACATCAATAATCTCAGTATTCCAATCAAATGTTGTGCAGCAAAACAAGGACTCATTCAGTTCAAGGACAACTTTTAGTAAAGCAAAAACACAAGTATAGGTTAGCGCTTTCACCTTTCGGCTTCCTCAGACCCTTTAAAACCAATTTAAAACCAAACAGTTTATATCTGAGTACTGGCGGGAAAACACCCACTCATTGCTTCTAAAAATACATGGACCAATGAATGTAAAGATAAACACATAGCAAAATACTTAATTTAACCCATCATGTATATAATATAATACAAAATTGAATATACAAACAGCTAATAAAAATCATAAATACATATATGTGTACATACAACCTAAAAAATCTATAATAATCTTGGACACTCAAAGTCACGTATAAAAACAATATTAAAATGTGTATAATGTAAATAACAAAATACACATAGAAAACTAATGCAAAATATGTAACACACATAAGTGTATATGGGTCATAATAAGAATTAATAAACATGATAAATATCACATTTTCAACCTCCTCATCTTAAGGAAAGATTTAATAGATACCTTCCCATTAAGACCAGGGTATAAATCCGACCTCAGCCTCATAATCCATATAGTCTCTCTACTTTCCGTGTATGTCCTAATGTCACCGCCTCTAAATCCAATAATAATCTCCTCTATAATCTTAAACTTGAACGTATGGGATCCCCCATATTCAATCACATGTTTCGCTAGGGCATTAACCTTAGAGGCTGTCCTAATACTGTACATGTGTTCATGCATCCTATCACTTAGACTTCTATTAGTCTTCTCTATATAGAATGCATGACAAACGTCACAGCTTGCCAAGTAAACTACATCCTTGGACATGCAATTACCTCTTGCCCTAAAAGTATATGATCTCAGGTCGATGGGATGTACAAAAATGTGGTCACAATCAATCAACTGACAAAAATTGCAGTGACCACATATAGTTGTACCAGGGGGTGGTACCATCTCTCCCCTCAACGTCACCTTATTATAACAAAGTAGCCTTCTAAAATTCTTCTTGTTCTTGTACCTAAACCTGGGGGCCACCCCTACTGCTTCCTTAACTTCAGAGTCAACTAATAAGATGTCCCAGTGTGTTCTAATAACATCTTTGATGCGGCCCACATCTTTAGTATAAAAGATGGAATATGCCACTTTATCATGTTTCATTCCACTTATTCTCTGTGTATCTCTAGCATTAACATCATTGTCTGTATGACTAGAAAAGTAAGGGGCAGCTACCCCTGACCTCAAGAGCTCTATCCCATCAGTTCCTTTATCTATATCACCGGTATTATATCCATGTGCCATGAACCTATCACTTAGATCATTCAGTTCAATCTTAAACCCCAGTTCCGTGGGATTGTATCTCGAGATTCTCATCGCTTGCCCCTTAATAATATTACTATATACATATCCTGGATGCATACTATGATGGTGTAGTAGTGTATTTTTATGACACGATTTCCTGTAAAGTCCTGTATTTATCGAGCCATTACCTAACTTCTCTACATAAATATCTAAAAATGGTATTCTAGTGTCAGAGGCCTCATGATTGAACTTAAGATATTCAGTTAATGAATTTATCTCATTAACAAAAGTCGTCAATTCGTCCAAGAAGAAGGTGAAAGCGCTAACCTATACTTGTATTTTTGCTTTATTAAAAGTTGTCCTTGAACTGAATGAGTCCTTGTTTTGCTGTTATACTAAAAATGTGGGCCGCATCAAAGATGTTATTAGAACACACTGGGACATCTTATTAGTTGACTCTGAAGTTAAGGAAGCAGTAGGGATAGCCCCCAGGTTTAGGTACAAGAACAAGAAGAATTTTAGAAGGCTACTTTGTTATAATAAGATGACATTGAGTGGAGAGATGGTACCACCCCCTGGTACAACTATATGTGGTCACTGCAATTTTTGTCAGTTGATTGATTGATTGTGACCACATTTTTATACATCCCATCGACCTGAGATCATATACGTTTAGGGCAAGAGGTAATTGTATGTCCAAGGATGTGGCTTACTTGGCAAGCTGTGAAGTTTGTCATGCATTCTATATAGAGAAGACTAATAGAAGTCTAAGTGATAGGATGCATGAACACATGTACAGTATTAGGACAGCCTCTAAGGTTAATGCCCTAGCGAAACATGTGATTGAATATGGGGTATCCCATACGTTCAAGTTTAAGATTATAGAGGAGATTATTATTGGATTTAGAGGCGGTGACATTAGGACATACACGGAAAGTAGAGAGACTATATGGATTATGAGGCTGAGGTCGGATTTATACCCTGGTCTTAATGGGAAGGTATCTATTAAATCTTTCCTTAAGATGAGGAGGTTGAAAATGTGATATTTATCATGTTTATAAATTCTTATTATGACCCATATACACTTATGTGTGTTACATATTTTGCATTAGTTTTCTATGTGTATTTTGTTATTTACATTATACACATTTTAATATTGTTTTTATACGTGACTTTGAGTGTCCAAGATTATTATAGATTTTTTAGGTTGTATGTACACATATATGTATTTATGATTTTTATTAGCTGTTTGTATATTCAATTTTGTATTATATTATATACATGATGGGTTATATTAAGTATTTTGCTATGTGTTTATCTTTACATTCATTGGTCCATCTATTTTTAGAAGCAATGAGTGGGTGTTTTCCCGCCAGTACTCAGATATAAACTGTTTGGTTTTAAATTGGTTTTAAAGGGTCTGAGGAAGCCGAAAGGTGAAAGCGCTAACCTATACTTGTGTTTTTGCTTTACTAAAAGTTGTCCTTGAACTGAATGAGTCCTTGTTTTGCTGCACAACATTTGATTGGAATACTGAGATTATTGATGTTCTGGTGAACTGAACGAGTTTTTGCTGTGCCGTTCAATACTTGATTGGAATACTGTGACTTTTGATATTCTGAGGACACTTTATGGACTGGTGGTATGTCTACTATGGGTCGCTCCTTCCATTTTTAATAGAGTTGTCATAAGTGAGAGAACACCTCAGTAGAGCATTAGGGTACAGTCCAAAATGACAGACAGAAGGACTGTGAGGAAAATCAAAGCTTACCATCAAGAAAACATCAAACTTTTCATAAGGCAAAACAATAAAATAATATGGTGGAAAACAGGTAATTTAATTGTTATGGTGTATTTTTAATTAGAGTATAAGTTACAAAATATAGAGCAACACAATATGGTGAGATACAGTAATCATAATGTTTGCAATGTTTGATATTTCCTAGTTGAAATATTGCCTTCACAGACTTCTTCTTTTGGCTTTTCCCAATTAGTGGGATCACTCTTGATTGGCAGTGGAGTTTTACGGTGTTGAATTGCTAGGCTGGCACCCAACCTTCCACAGAAGACACACACACACTCATACCTAGGGCCAATTTAGAGTGTCCAATCCACCTACTGCATGTCTTTGGGATGTGGGAAGAAACTGGAGCACCCGGAGGAAACCCACGCGACCACAGGGAGGACATGCAGACTCTGTACAGAAGGCACCCCAGCCGAGAATCAAACCGGAGAACCTCTTGCTGTGAGGTGGCAACACTAACTGTTGCACCACCGTGGCCGACCATATTGCCTTCCCAGACTATCCTTTATTAATACTTCCTGAAAAAAAATGTTAAACAATAGAAATGGGCTGCTGCTGAAAAACATTAGTTGGTGTCCTTTCAGGTAGTTTCTCATATAAGTCCACAGTTTATAAGGTATGGTAGTATGCAATAACAGGATAATAAGAATCAGGTTAATAAAGTGGGTGGTGAGCCACCCCATTGTAGTGCAAGTGATTCGGTTTCAGTTAACTACTGGGGCATCAGAGGTGTGGCTGAGATGCAACATCAGAGAGCCACAAGCTAGTTATCCTGCTCAGGTTGGATGTTTACACTGCTTCATTTCCCCATAGTGGAGGCTAGGTCATACTAACCAGTGGTTTGGTGTACCAGTGAGACTACAGTGACTAGTCTTCAGCAGTTTAATGATCTATTGCCTAGTAATAACCTATGAATCTATGAACCTATAAGCTGTTTCCAGTGAGATATGTACACAGAAACCTATATACAAAGTGGCACTATTACTGAATTGTACATTCTGATGGGAGTTCCTATAGTTTTGACGTAATATTATCCACCTGCAGCAGGCCAGCATTTGGAACACACTGCCCAGCTTTTGCTTGCTACTGACAGAACAAATGGCATTTATGCACAGGAGAATCCCATAGTGCTGAAGTTGGTAGCGGTTGGGACAAATCATTTGCTGGAAAAAATAAACAAAAAACAGTTGCATTATTATTTTTTTCATAAACTGATTTTTTAAAAGGAAATATACATACGTGGATTTATTTCTTTCGAATATGTAGTCAAAATAAGATCAGAGAAAGGCAGCTGCCCACTGCTGGACTGTGTTTAGTTGTAGGGAATATGATAGGGTTTACCATGGTCCACTACATCAATGTTGATTCATTTGAAGCTAGATGGGTGAATGGACAACCCCTTGTCAGTTTTATGAACCATATGTAGGGCAGTGCATCTGAAGTTGCCAAACCCCAGAGTAAGCTGCATCATTTCTTGTTAAGTTGTTGGGTCTTATCTCCCAGTCTGAAAAGAACAGGCTTTTTTAACATGCTGACAGATGACCAGATTACTTTTTGTTTGTCTGTTTGGGGTGAAATATGTGCTGTGGATGAAAGCAACTTACTCTCTTCATTTACCCAATTTAAAATCTGGCATTAAGGGCTTCTGTGCATTTGTGTGAAGTAAACAGGAATATTTACTCTCTGGACAATCTTTGTATGAAATAAATTTGAAATTGTCTATGATTTCACAGAACATCTTTGTCTCTGCCTAATATTTCTGATCTACAACTCTTGTTGTTTTTCCAGCTTACAAGTCTAGCTTTACATGAATAATTTGCATTTGCATGAAATAATCTGGAATATTTACTGTCTGAGTGCCATTTGTGTGAAACCAAGATGGTTTGAAATGGTTCCTGATTTTACAAGATATCATTGACTTTGCCTCATAGTTTTGGTCTGTCCCTCAATATTTGTGATTTTCTTATAAATTATTGAGGATTGCAATCACTCATTAGGGGTGCTGACTGAGGATGAAAGCAACTTACTATCTCATCATTTGCTCAGTTTGTATTCTGGCTTTATAGGACTAGCTTGCATTTGTATGAAATAAACATTGGTTACTGTTTGTTTGAAAAGAAGCCAAGACTGTACCGGCTTTAAAGAATGTCTCTAACTTTGCGTCATTTGATATGTTCCTCATAAAACCTGTGGTTTCCTGGCAAAATACCAAAGACTGTACTCATTAAGTATTGACAAACATTTGAGTTTCAGACTTCACATCCTTCAGAAAATACATGCAAATTTAAAACATGTTACTGCAGCAGCTAAAGTACTATTGTTTGAAATAAGTTGAAATACATTTCTGGCTACTGTTTATGTTAAACATTGAAATCACATTGCTCTCAATTGTCTCAGAGTTTGCTGACCCCCCTGGTTTTGCCTCAGTTTTGGTTTGTTCCTCTGAAAATTTGTGTTTTTTGTGCAAATCATTAAGGACTCCAGTCACTAAATAAAGACAAACATTTGAATTTCAGACTTCATGTTTTCAGAACAAGCTTGTTAATGCAAAACCATTCATTCCACAAACTTTTAAGGAAATAACAGCAATATTTAAAATCTGCCCCTCATTCCTGCCCTTTTTCCCTTACTGTTTTTGGCTTAGTCCTGATCCTGTCTCTAAAAGGGTGAGAGGTATTTTTTACTGCAATCAAACGAGGTTTACACATCAATGTGGCTATAACTGATGGGTGGTTTGGCAGAATGTCAATGACTGAAAGTAATTTAGCATTTGGGCCTCAGCTAAAGTGTGTATATCACAAAATTGCATCTCAGCTAAGGTGCTTGATTATCAGAAATGAATTTGGTAGCAGGAATAGATCTAAACAGGTATAGTATATTTAGTAAACATATTGATCTTGGGAACTGCAACCACAATCTGATACTCCTTTGTGGAGACTTGAGAGATTCTGGTTATTCAGATGGCAATGCCTACAATTTTTAGTCTATTTCTATGAAAAACATAGCCTCAGCCTCTCTACAGGGTTTTTTTCCTGCTGCCTGGAGAATAGCCACTGTAACTCTCACCTACAAAAGGGTGGCCCCTCTACAGACTTAGGTAATTATAACCCTATTAGCCTCATCAGCCTTTTATGCAAAGCCATAGAAAGTATCATAGCAGACATAGGCAATTTTGCTGAGTAGATACCATCAATTTAGTTGTGTAACGGGCAGGTCCTGTCTCCTGAACCCAGTAAGCTTCTTTGAAAAAGTTACAGGAGTTGTAGACAGTGGTAACTCTGTTCACACTGATTATCTTGACCTGGCCAAGGCTTTCAACGCTATTTATCATGCTGATATTATTGAAAAATTAGACAAATTTAAAATAAACTCCTTCGTTATCTGCTGGGATGCAAATTGGATATCCAACAGATCACATGTTGTGAAAGTCAATGGTTCTCTCTCTCTTTGAATGTAAAATTATATCTAGTGGGATACCACAGGGATCAGTTATAGGACCACATCTGTTTGGCATTTATTTTGTAGACATCAAAGCCAGTATTCCAGAAGTGTAGTTGACCAAGTTTGCAATGAGTGCAAACTGGGCACTGTTATCCACTCACCCACTGATACAAAACAGCTCAAGCAATGGCTAGAATATGCACATACATGATATATCAAAAATGATCTCAAACTAAATGAAACAAAGTGCAGCAGAGTAGTGTTTGGCAGAAAGTTGCTCCCACCTCCTATGTTATAAATGCTACTTTTACCTCTGGATTTTACCTTTTTCCATTTAGAGCACCAGTGGCTAATCACCCCAGTAATAATGCATAGGTTGGGTGCAATGAAGAAAGGCTAGTGCAAGTCATGTCAAACCTCAAGGGAGACTATGTCCACCTAATATGAACCTATCTCGACGTGAGACATATCTGGCCTCAAATAAGGATAGCTTTGGAATGTACTATATGGAATTTTGGTTGCATGGTGCAATCCCACATGATTTCAATGTGCCCTCAGGCAATAATTATTACTCTTAGTTTTATTTTCAGGCACTGAAAAGCCCTGACACTTAGATCAGGGGTGTTCAACAGGTACTGATAGTTTACAATCTGGCACACCTAAACATTTTATCCAGCTCTCAGCATATCTCATAACAAACTGCTTTGACTCTGCAGATGCATGTTGAATGTGGAAATGTGGCTCCCAAACATTGTCAAATATGATGAGTGGTACCTGAACTTAAAAGGTGGACATTCTTTATTTAGATGTTATACCACTGGGATATGCTCATTAATATTAATTGGCTAAGGTGAGATACTTAAGAAAGCAACTAGATGCCTCTTGAATTATTTCTAGGGGACCTTTCTCTACACATCGGATTATCCCATTTATAGGTAGAATATGAGGATATGCTTTAGGGACTGTTTTTGTAAAGCTGCTGCAACAATTACAGACTTTGTAAGTTAGAGTACTCTAATTTCAGCTTTAGTTTTATGATTCCTAAAGCAGATTTCTGGTTATAAATATCTGTATAAATATTATTGATTGTTTATGTGATGCAATGCCTTGCATTTTGTTGAATAAGTGCAGCTCTAAAAAAAAAGTGTCAATGACCATGATTGGAACTACACATGCACTTTCCTTGAGTTAAAACACAGCATATAATGTCATCATGTCATTTATTGTAAAGGTATGAATCTCATTAGAAGAAAGAAGTTGTAATTATTATGTCATTCATAAGGTGAACTTGACACATATTTCTTGCATTTTATTTTGTTCTTTTGGTTGCATTTGTACTGAAAGGGCAATATTTTGAATTCCACAGTAAGTTCGTGAAATCCTAAGATAACATGTCAAAGTTCTAGGAAAACGGAGTTTATAAGGTATGCAATAAAACCAGTTTAAATGCGATCTCACAGCATAACTCCAGGGTGTCTGTTTATAGCATAGCTTATATGTTTGGTTTCATCAGTCGTTATGATTACTAACATAGTCACTTTTTTGGGATAACACCATAACAAACACACACACACACACACACACACACACACACACACACACACACACACACACACACACACACACACACACACACACGCACACACACACACAGGCACACAAACAACTCAATAATTTGTTTTGATTTTTTTTTGCTTTATAAGACAATGGTATGAAAAATCAGAAAAAAAAAAATAACTGGTCTCTGAATGTGTTATGCATGAATAAATTCAGCAATCACCCCTAGCAAGAGCACTCATTTTAAAAAGGAAAGAAACAACTGCTAGTTTTAAATTACTCACTAAGTGGCTACCATCACCTGCGTGTGAAATTAACGCTAACACTAATACTAACCCTAATACTAACGATAATTTAACTTATGTCCTTGTCCACTGCTGACACACGACACTGCAGTCACCAAGGGTTCCCTGTTAGAAGACTGAAGATGCATTCTTTCAAATGCATCTTGGTCGAACTCAAAAGACAGAAACGGCAAAGATCGAAGCAGCTTTTAAGTGAATTCTTTCCCTGGGAAAGAATTTGCTTGGCCGCTTCGTTACTTTGCCATTTTTGGCACTGTAGTGTGGTCTCGAAATTGGTATATTTAAGTAGAGGGGTGTGAGGGGTGAAGTCTCCCACTTAATGTAATGTTTAAAGTGTTTTATTTATTTATTTATTTTTTGTTGTTGGAACAGAGATTTTTTTCCCTATGAAAAAATCGCTGTTCTGACAGTTCAAAATTGTAATCTTTCGCTTACATAGGGTCGATTAATCACCATTCACTTTTTTAAGCATTCGGTGATCTAATATAGACCCCCACCAAAGACACATGCAATTAAAAGTATATACACATGCTTTACTGTGGCCATGAAAATGAATCAAATTCCTTTATCACCTTGCACCGTCACCTGCTGTCAGGAGATTAGGGATAACTTCAAGATTTGGATGCTTTCAGAGCTGTTTTATATAAAGTATATCACAAAATGACTCTTTCAAGGCACAGAAATGTCACATTTTGACTAGAGAACTGGGGTGAGTTAACAAGTAAACAAGTGCTAATAAATACACTTCACAAGCAAAACCAGATAAGTAACTGTAGGGTTTGTATTTGAAAGTAATTCATTTGTAAACTGTATGTGTGCATTCCTTGAGCTAAAACATAATAAATAATGTCAGCGTAAGAAATTCTATACAGATTTTTATGACTATATGTCTAACACTAGCACGGGGACAGCTTAATAAGGCCAATAAAAGAGAATAAATCACTGACCACACTAGTGTGATAGATAATATTTGTACACTGCATACAAGAGCTTACATTTCATTGGATGAATAAAAATACAATGTGTTTATTAATTTTAATGAAAACGATTGAGTGTATAACCCTTTTATCCTTTAAATGGAGGACTGTTGCACCAGACTCCCTCACAGAACAGACTACCTCAAACGTCTCCATATATGGAGTAAGTTTTATGTACTGTTTTCAGAATATTTCTTTGTGAACAATGCTGAAATTTGCCCTAGAATCATTGAGCAGCAGTTACTTGTCTTATCAAACTTTGCCCAGCAATTATGACATATCTAACATCAAGTTAAAAGACTTGGAATCAGCTAAAGTTATAAGATATAACAACAACTACTGAAGGAAAGCTGCATTGAAGTGACAATACATACATAATGCATTATTGCAGAAAGCTAGATAGAAAGCATGGTTTTCTAAGGCTAAATTTACTCATGCTTGGCTTGA
>NC_056730.1:437238577-437280054 GCF_019279795.1 Protopterus annectens
CCTAAGGTCCGTCACTATCACACACTCACCTGAGCCGCGCCCTAACCCTAACTCACTTAAACCGCCTCTAACCCCAATATTTGTCACTATTGCATACATGCCTAACCTGCGCCCTAACCCTAACTCACTTAAACAGCCCCTAACCCTAACATAAAACCAACCGCACACTTACCTGACCCCAACGCATGACCTAACACCACAGGGCTAACAATAGCAAAGCCACAATGACATCAATATGTCTATTTTGTGTTTTCAGGATTTTGAGTTTCAGGATTTTGGGCTTTCAGGATTTTGAGTTTTCAGGATTCTGAATTTTCAGGCTTTTGGTTTCAGGATTTTGATTTTCAGGCTTATGATGTTTCAGGCTTCTGAATGGGAACCATATATATATATATATATATATATATATATATATATATATATATATATATAAGTTGTCACCTCACAGCAAGACGCTGTCCGGTTCGATTCTCAGCTAGAGCGTCTTCTGCGTGGAGACATGCGTGAATGGGTGTACGTTCGTTGAAGGTTGTGCATCAGGCCTGGCAAGCTGGTATGTAAAAATCAACTGCCAATCATTAATGGACCTGGGTTCCGCTGTGGAGACCCCTAACCGGGAAAAGCCGAAAGGCACAACAACAACTCACACACTCACACTAAACCCTTACATCAAAGCAAACTGTAACATTACAGGCTTTTTCCATCAGTGATATTTTACTTGACTGGCTCACCAGATGTGCAGTAGCAAGCACTGCCCAAACCCTGCCCGCGTTGCTTGACGACACGAGCAATAACAACCTAAAATCACTGTAATACCAATATTAACATCTGTTACTGAATGACTATAGGTGGCAAGAGTATAATATCTGCATTTACTGTAATCCGGACTGTCAGGACACGAGCAATATTAACATCTGTTACTGGGTATCTGGAGTTAGATTAATGGGTTGTGAGTGTGAGGTGAATTGCTTTACATTGGTGGTATCTGCACAGAGACAGAGAAACTGATAAATAAATAAATTTGTATTTTTATTCTATATTGATGTGTTTCATAAATGGAACTAGTGTTTACATTGCTTGTGTAACATTTGGGGCTTTTTATGCATTTATTTTATGTATACGTATAACTGCAGAGTGAAATTAATGTGTTTACAGTGCTTGTGTTAAATGGTTTGTATTGCGGAGTTAAACTTGTTTGTGTTTACATGGACATTTCGGGCTTTGTATGAATTTATTATAAATTATCTTGCTTATGTTACATTTCGGCCATAGGTGGTTTGCATTGGCATGTCAATCATGCCTCATTCATAGGCAGCACTAAAAATGACTTGGAAAGCAACACCACAAAAATTATGTGTTTCGTCCAATTTTAATAAACTTGAACTTCTTCAGAAATATCATGTCAACTGTAATGGTGTTTTAAATATCATTTCATTAAGTCACATGTATGTAGAACCAACCAATCAAAAAATCAAAATCACTTTAAATAATTAGAATACATAAAATATGTAAAATGCGTAAAATACAACTAACCACCAAGAACACTGTCATTGATCGTAACAGTACAATATAAAAATATGTAAACAAGTATTAATCTATATTAATGTTTACAAATGCAAACACTTCAAAATAAAAATGCAATTAAATTATAATCTCTGTGCCTGTAAAAAGAATTTTATATTAATTGCATCGTTTAGACCAGGAAATTCATCTGCATTCAATATGATTTGCCAGATGGTTTCTCTACATTATAACTTAATTTTAAAATTTCCACATAACAATTCGTCATTAACTTTTTCCAAAACAGAAAATGTAAATTTCTTAAAGTCTGAGCAAATCGTAGCATGTTTTGCCAAAGCATTAGACACATCTCTATTTTTAATAGCTAATGTGTGTTCATAAATTCTATTTTTCAGCATTCTAATAGTTTTTCTTACATAGAATTGATCACATGAATTGCAAAAAGCAACATATACAACATTTTTGGTTTTACAATTATAATGACCTTTAGTAAAAATAACTTTGTTTAAATGCTTAAAAAATACTGTACTACTACCTGCAACAAATCTACATTGCTTGCAGCAATAACATGGAAAGGTGCCAAAATTAGATTTGTAGTACTAACATTAGCTTGTGAATTTTGTTTTTCTAGCAAACTTTTAAGACACACAACCTTTTTATATGTAAACACAGGTGTTTGTGCAATAACCCTACTCAAGTCATTATTGCCCAAAATGACCTTCCAATTAGCAGAAATTATATTCTTAATAGCTGCCATTTCATTTGAAATAGGAATAGGGAAGGCTAAATTATACCTAGCTATTTCTTTTTGTAGTGTGGAATTGTTATTCACTGCAATTAATTTGTGTAAAATGGGACTTGCTTTAGAAGTCCTAAGAATAATGACCTCACTGAAAATTTGGTTTAACCATCTTGAATCATAACCTCTTTCAATAAAGAAGTCATTCAATATCTTTGACTCATTTATAAAATTCTCATCATTACTGGTTAAACGACTTAACCTAATGAATTGTCCCTTAACAACTCCTCGCTTCATAAAATTAGGGTGCAAACAGTCAAGACAGGTTTGGAATTTATGAACTTGTTAATACAGCATTACAAAGTGGAACTAGCTTCATTTAAGCTAAAAGTAGAAAGTTTAGATGCTAAAGTAAGGGCGTCTAAAGCTTTCAACTCTTTAACTACACTGTATTTTAGTATAAATGCCAAATTGGAAAGACATAGGGCCTCAATTGTTGAAAGAAAACATAAAAAGTTAAAGAGAGATTTGTTGGCTTACAGTTCCAACACAGCGTTCCCTTTGAAAACTAAGAAAGTATTTAACAAAAATGTTGATTTAACTGGTTCTGACGTTAATTGTGGTCAGACTAACAAAAATATTACAACTCAAATTACACATGATTGTTCTAATGTTAATGTTGAGAATATTTCACCTGCCTCTGCATCTACTTCAAAAGAAAATGTATCCTATGTACAAGTTGTATCGAATATGGATATAGTTAAAGCTAGTCCTTTTTTAATGGACAAAAATGGAAAAAAAAAATGCCGAGATGGTCAGGGAAAGTTCAAACTCAGAGCAAAGCTAAAGGGAAAAACCGCAGGAGGAATTTAAATTTGGCATTAAAGTATGTAATTTGACCAAAGAAATTTTGCCTGCGGAGGTGATTTCCTTGCTACAAAAAGATTTTTCATTTATTCCACATAATACTGTTAACATTCCGAAACTTATAGTAGATTTCAAGTTATATTTGAGGAAATTGAACTTAAAATTTATTTACGATGGTTTAAAAGAAGTAGAAGTTAGTGATTTTACGTGCAAGAAAAAAAGCACATTTAATCCTACACTTAACTCTACTTTAAATGTTTATGGTAAGATGTGAACAAGAATTTAGGGAAATCAAGAAACACGGCAATAGATTAGTCAATTTAAATGCATTAGAAATTAAGGCATTGGATTATTTGACAAACAACAGGGATTTGTGTGTAATGAAAGCAGATAAGGGTGTCACGATAGTGGTCATGAAGTCTGAAGATTACATTAAGGCAATGAACACTTTATTAAATGATGACAGTTGTTACAAAATTGTCACTAAAGAACATATTATTAGAAGTTTTTCTAGACTAGACATGAGTCTATTTGATCTGTTTAGGCAAGGTAATATTGACTCCCAGGCTTATGATTTTTTACATATTGAATACCCTAAATTGGCCACCCTATTTGGTATCCCAAAATTACACAAAGACACAGAAACGGTACCATTAAACCTATAGTAGCTGCAGGTTTTTCTAAAACAGAATCTATTTCCATTTGGCTGGACAATATTTTAAATCCTACAGTTCAGGGCACACATTCTTATCTGAGGGACTCATGGCACTTATTAGAACTTTTAAGTCAGATTGACATTAATGGTAGATCCTTCGGTTTTGTATCACTAGATGTAGTCTCTTTATACACCAGCATTAATCAGTGTATAGGTGTAGAATTTTTAAGAGAATATTTAGGCACAGAGACCAATGTGGATAATGTTATGGTGAATACAATATGTACCTTGATGGATTTAGTCTTAGAAAATAATTTCTTTATTTTTGAAGGCAAATATTACAAGCAAATCACAGGTGTTGCAATGGGCTCTAGGGTTGCACCTAGTTTTGCCAATATTGTCATGGCCATGTGGGAAATTAAGTACCTTTATTCACATTTATTTCAAAACACATTTTATTTTATAAAAGATACATAGACGATTAAATTTTTTTGTGGGAAGGTGATTTCACTTCTTTCCAGGCGTTTGTCGAGTATTTAAATCAGTCGACTGAATTTTTGAAATTTACTATAGGACATTTTGGTAACACAATTGATTTTCTAGACATACATTTAAGTTTGGGTAAAGATGGTAGATGTTTTGACAGTTGTATTTTTAGGAAGTCTACATTCACTAATCAATATTTACACCATGACAGTTTGCAACCTAATTTTATAAAGCGAGGAGTTGTTAAGGGACAATTCATTAGGTTAAGTTGTTTAACCAGTAATGATGAGAATTTTATAAATGAGTCAAAGATATTGAATGACTTCTTTATTGAAAGAGGTTATGATTCAAGATGGTTAAACCAAATTTTCAGTGAGGTCATTATTCTTAGGACTTCTAAAGCAAGTCCCATTTAAAATAAATTAGTTGCAGTGAATAACAATTCCACACTACAAAAAGAAATAGCTAGGTATAATTTAGCCTTCCCTATTCCTATTTCAAATGAAATGGCAGCTATTAAGAATATAATTTCTTCTAATTGGAAGGTCATTTTGGGCAATAATGACTTGAGTAGCGTTATTGGACAAACACCTGTGTTTACATATAAAAAGGTTGTGTGTCTTAAAAGTTTGCTAGAAAAACAAAATTCACAAGCTAATGTTAGTACTACTAAGTCTAATTTTGGCACCTTTCCATGTAATTGCTGCAAGCAATGTAGATTTGTTGCAGGTAGTAGTACATTATTTTTTAAGCATTTAAACAAAGTTATTTTTACTAAAGGTCATTATAATTGTAAAACCAAAAATGTTGTATATGTTGCTTTTTGCAATTCATGTGATCAATTCTATGCAGGAAAAACTATTAGAATGCTGAAAATAGAATTTATGAACACACATTAGCTATTAAAAATAGAGATGTGTCTAATGCTTTGGCAAAACATGTTACGATTTGCTCAGACTTTAAGAAATTTACATTTTCTGTTTTGGAAAAAGTTAATGACGAATTGTTATGTGGAAATTTTAAAATTAAGTTAGAATGTAGAGAAACCATCTGGCAAATCATATTGAATGCAGATGAATTTCCTGGTCTAAACGATGCAATTAATATAAAATGCTTTTTACAGGCACAGAGATTATTATTTAATTGCATTTTTATTTTGAAGTGTTTGCATTTGTAAACATTAATATAGATTAATACTTGTTTACATATTTTTATATTGTACTGTTACGATCAATGACAGTGTTCTTGGTGGTTAGTTGTATTTTACGCATTTTACATATTTTATGTATTTTAATTATTTAAAGTGATTTTGATTTTTTGATTGGTTGGTTCTACGTACATGTGACTTAATGAAATGATATTTAAAACACCATTTCAGTTAACATAATATTTCTGAAGAAGTTCAAGTTTATTAAAAGTGGACGGAACGCGTAATTTTTGTGGTGTTCCTTTCCAAGTCATTTTTAGTGTTGGTTACTTCGTTTCTTGTCGAGTGTTTTGGTTTGTACTCATTCATAGGCAGGTTCGACTGTCAATCAGATGCACCATGCCCACTCCTGCATGAAACTCCGGGTGAGCCAGTCAAGTAAACTATTGCCTTTTCATCTGCTGTGTTACCTCGTAATCACTGTGTATATTTCAGCTGCAAATATGCTGGGTTTTTTTTCACTTTTATACTAAGCACTTTAGGCTGGCTGTATACTAGTGTCCTAATCAGTTTACACATCTTTAAATGTATGCAGTACTGTCTACTTTTAGTGCTATGCATAGGTTACTAGGCCTTTATATGCCTCTGTCTAGTATGTAGTTTCTAGTTAATTGTTAGTGCCATCCATAGTTTTTATATGTCTTTTTTGATGTGTAGTTACTAGAAATGTACAACCTTAATGTGCAGAACAACATTCCTGTAAATTACAACACTAATGGAATCTGATAAATATAAGTAATCTCTGGAGGTAAAGTGCCAATATCTGTTCTCTAACATCTTCATTACTTAAATGTGCAGCTGATTTTTACAGAGCACAGCAGACTTTATTTAACAGGCTATTAGATGGATTATCTATGTACAGACGTAGCCTTCGACAAATAGTTTGTTATTCTATATTAAGGCTGCAATGAATTGGAACAACCATATGTTAACCACATTCTGTCACTTGTTATACTTCAGGGAAAGCAAAGTTTTCAAGCTTTTGAAACTGACAGTGTCCATCAATGAGACAAACATTTAATTACAGAACAAGCATTGCTTACTTAGTTTCTGTTGTAGCAATAATACACCTGCAGTGTAGTGACATTTTTGATGAACTGTTAAGGGATTGTAATGTGAGCATGACAGCTCTTTGAGTCAGCCACCTACCTTTGTAACAGTAAATTAATGTAATTTAGGATATACTATGAATAATACAGAATATCATACATGTATTGCAAAGAGGAAATTGATGAAATGTTGCTTAGCTGAATGTTTTGCAAAGTGAAAATTGATGAAATGCCGATAAGTTGAAGATTTAATTACTGCTATGCAATGTTATTTTAGACCTGTAGTTAAATGCTATACAATGAAGATTTTTCCTAGCTATACAATTATATTTAATTTGCTGCTACAATTAATTTGTAGGAAGCGTTTCTTTATATCTTTTCTCAGTACAAAGACTGATTTTACTTGACACTCCACAAATGGTCCCAGTGTCTGTATTGCCCATCTCCTTCCTCCCTGGTATTTATTATAATCACATTCTCATTAAATGTACCAAGGGTGCATCAGTGAGCCAACAGGGTAATCAGATACAATCTATAACTGTGTAGCTGCCAGCCCACTTCTTCATGCTTAGCTTTTATGTTTCTACCCATGTAACACAGCCTAATCCTACCATTTTATCTTTCCTTTTCTCTTTCTATTTTTATAGCCATCTGCCTAAAATAACAACTTTTAGGGTGTATCAGCACCATCTCCTGACACATGATGTTCAACAAGCATAGAGAGTCTACAATTCCTACTTTTTCAGAAACTAAACTGCTAAAGCTCCAACAGTCAGACAGAGTGACATGTACAATCTAAGTACCGTATATGCTTATTTATCCATTAAGAGTGTAAGGAAAACTCTGTAACTAAATTATAACCTTTTGGCATGCACACTACTGGGGTATCTCTTTCCCATTCCCAAATGGATTATAATCTATTTGATGTAACACTGATTGGCTTATGATCGATCTTTTTAGAAGTCATATTCAAACACAAGCACAGTTATTAAATTTGATTGAGTAACAAAACATCCTGCTTTGGTTAAGATTATCAGTTAATCTCTAACAGCTAACTTATCAGTATCTCTAGTAAAATTGTCTATGCAAGTTACTTTTTCCTTAGAATAATGTCCAGAGGAACTCTATATGTTGAAACCGACATATTCTAATATGGTGTCCTACCTTTTTGAACAAATACAGCAGCTCCACTGATAGTTCTTCTAAGAAAAAGCCAGCTCAGGAGTGGGGCCCCACTCCATTCCACTATCCTACCCCCAATTCCCAACCATCTTATCTGTACCTAAGCTTATACTTAACAGCAAGCTCCACCTACCTATTATCGTAACAAATTCGACCCTTACAACCCAATGTTTTCCTCACGTGTAAGCACTATTAAGCAGTAGTAGTGGGAGTAAGCATATGTAAGCACTAGTAAGTGGGTTTAAGCCCGTTTGTGTGGAGGTAAGCAATGCGCACACAGGCTAAGCAATAGTGAAGCTAACTCTCTGTAAGCATATTTAACCAGAGGTTAGCACTGCTTACCCTTGCGCAAACACATGCAAACCGGCTTGCAAGTGCTTAAAAGTCCCTTAATCACTTTGTATCCAACAGCCACTGTTCTGCCCAGCAACAAAATAAACAGCCTTTGCAGCTCTTGAACCCAGGACTCTGTACACTATAGTCACAGTAGTTAACCACTAAGCCATCACAGCAGCACATAAGATTGCGGTATCACCAAACAAATCCTCACTATAGTAAAATCAAACTGAATATGTGAAAGGAATCTATATACAGTCTTATGTTCTATAACCTACTACATAACATAAATATGTGAACTGGAGTACTGCAGTAAGGCCAGATGTGCGATGTAATTATAATAAAGTGTTGAAGTCCCCTAATAAACACAAGGATCCCATACTGTGTATGTACACATGAATCATGGATACCAGACACATATATAACATATAATGAATAATAAATCTATTCCAAAAAGCAAATATAATGCAAATTAAATACTAAGCAATGCTAAGCATTGCACAGGCCAGCTTAGTAGGTGTAAGCAATGTGTAGGCTAGCTAACTCAATTTGCCTATTGGTATAGCCCTTTAAACAATGCCAACCTTAGGTAAGCAGTTTTGCCCATAGCTCAGCCTTTTCAAAACCATCCAGTCATGGCAAAGTGTGGGAAATTGGCTGTATTTAAACCCAACAGGTGGGAATACATTTCATAACTGGTTGTAGCTACCCCTTGCAGGCACCATGTCTGGAATGGGAGAGAGTGTGCGCTTTCAGGCGCAGTGCTGGGGCATCCAGGAGTTCAGAGTCATGGCAGAACCCCTTGTCAAAGACCATGAGCAGAGACTGCTGCAGGGCCAGTACCAGGGTTCCCAATATAAAGTGGAAGCCTGGGACCATCTCACCCGTGACCTCATCAGTGCCACTGGCATACCCCGAACTGATGAGCAGGTCAAGCATCACTATGCCGACCTGAAGTGGCAAAAGGGGGATATCTTGGATCAGTGGATCCAAGAGGCTAGGAGGATAGGGGAGGTCCCAGATGTGTGTAAGTATTACTCCACTACCTGTTTAATAATTGCCAGCTCATGTATATTATGGATAGGTATGGCTAAATATTCATCTTATGTCCTTCACAGTGGCAAGTGAGTGGACTGCGAACCAGGAGGCCCATGGATGTCGCTTGGAAAGGTTGTGACGCAAGGCAGGTTAGTAATACTCTTGCATGTACTGTCATAGGAAATAAATCTAAAATTATTAGTAAGTTAATGGCCTGTATAATACCTGTATTGTTTAAGGCAAGTACTGCATACACCAGAGAATATGGCAGGAAGAGCCGTATATAGGTTGTATGTAAATAAAAGCATAACAGCCTCACTATAGATGTCTAATTGCTGGACTGCATGTGTTTACTCGGGTATCATAATGTAATGTGATTTGCAATCACATAATAGTACTGTTGTATTAAGCACTGTTACCCACACTTAGCATAAATAAAATGTGTAGGGATGTCTGTATATGACTGGTATAATCCCCAGAGGTCATTTAGTAAAACTGAGAGAAACATAGACAGAAAACAGAGAAAGGAAAGACAGCAAAATCCAAATAGCACACACAACTGAGATGTGAACTGTTGTATGTTTAGCACACACAGACATGGTTTGAATCCAATGAGTGGTAGTAGTCTGTGTACAGAATCATACCCCACAGCTGTACAGATATGTTAAGAATGTCCAGTATATTGGCCCATATCTGCTGTTTGTCACCCTGTCCCCCCTGGGAAATCAGTGGGATGATCCCAGATGTTTAGGAAGCAAACAGGAAATACAACTGATTGTCACACATCTATAAGAACAAACTTGTCAGACTAGAAACTCCCAAAAATGTTATGAGGGTAATAAGCCAAGTATGTCCCATCTACACCCTCATGTTGTCAAGCTGTGACCAGAGTGTGTACAGTAACAGAGTGAGATGTATGTGCATAATACTAATGTGGATTCTGGTAATTTGTGTGGCAACAGTCAGGTAGTGCTAACTAACATTGTTCCCACAGCTCCGTCAGATATGAACACTAGAAATAAAAGATTGATACCCTGTACCGGTACTGTTTACTCTGGTATTGTATTGCATTGTGAGTGTTGCAGTTGCTCTGAATAATAAGGTATCACTCATCACTGTCAGCCACCCTGTTCTACATAATATAACTGTCTAGGAAATCCTGTATAAGAGTGTTGTAAGTCACTAAAGGTTGAAAAGGGCAATAGTGTACATATGTCCCAGTTCATCTGCATGTGGTTAAGACATGGCCAGAGTTTGTGTAAAATGAGATGGACAGGTATTTGCATAATATCAACCTGGAATCTGGGACTATGTGTAGAAACAGTTAGTTAGTGTTAACAAACAATTCCTCCTCAGGTATACCAGGTAAGAGGTGTATACTGCAGGTAAAACCAGTTCATGTATATAGTTGTCATCAGGCATACCACTGTCCAACGTAAGGCAATAGGGTAGTGTAGTAATACTTGTAAGGTACAGATAACAGCACTGACTGAGAAAGTAATGGGGGTTACCAGAATATACTAGTTGTTAATTGACATCTTTCTCTCCACCCCACCATATCTGCAACAATAAACTAAATACCCAACTCAATTGGTATGTGATGACTTCACTGAAATGTTGGGACATATGTCCTATTTTGTGATAATTATTTAAATCTGTTTCTATGCATGTGCTATGTTGGAATACTCCAACATTGGTGGCATGGTGCCATCAATGTACCTGCATGCTGTTGTAATTACCACTGTGGTCCCATATATGCATGTGTTCTGTTTGCTATGTGACTGTTCCCCATATCTGGTGTCTGGGTTAATGGGAATATCTATGCATGCTGTTATACCTAATCCTGGAATGGGCTGACTATTACTAACCCACATATGTTGATAAAACATAAACACCATAGCATGTATGGAAATATGGGTCCCAGTGGACCCACCAGTCCCACCTCAGCTGGCCGTGGCATTGGCACCCATCACCAGGTCAGGGTTGAGGTGCGTAGTGAGCTCAATCAGCAGTTCGGTGATCTGCAATGCCAGCTCGAGGGCCATGTATCATGACTAGAGGGTCGGCCTGGCTCTCCGACTCAGCCCCCATCACAGTCACCTTCGGGGCTGTGAAGGTGCAGTGGTGACTGCCCATGGGTGAGTACCTCAGTTCCACTGTTTCCACTAGGGGGCTCATGGGCTTCCAATTTCCCAACACCCCTCCCCATCAAGGTGTTTACCTCCCACATTTGTCATATACCACCCCTGTATGTGTCTTGTTTGTCTTGTCTTTTAACCTACCCAACCTACCTCCCCAAATATACCTACTATTCCTCCCCAACATCCCACTCTTACCTGAAAAAAAAGGTATTCTGTTCCCCCCACTCCATACATAGCTGTCCATTTCGCACATGTGTCCACTGGAACGCATGTAATCTGGTCTTATTGGCATTGTAACATATTATTGTTGTCCTCACCCCTCTCTCAGGGCTTTGAGTGTCCAAATCTACCTCCAAATTCAGTGTATATTCATAGCTGTTGCTGTAGAAGAAATGGGCAGCTATGGACCTTCCCTAGACCCTTCATGCATATCTCTAGCTACTTTCCCTACTGTCTTTCCCTCTTTGTGCCCCTTTTTCACCACTTTCCTATCAACACTTTTTTCTTGTCTTTTAAAGAAATTAGAGCGGGGGTAAGCGGGAGTAAGCACTTTTAAGTAGCAGTAAGCAGGTTTAAGCTTATTTACACGGGGGTAAGCAATGCCTACACAGGTTAAGCTAAATCAGTATAAGAAACTGTAACTGGAAGTTAGCAGTGCTTACCTCTGCGCAAACCCACAAAAACCTGCTTGCAACTGCTTAAAAGTGCCTTAATCACTCTGTATCCAATGGCCCTTGTTCTGCCCAGCAACAAAATAAACAGCCTTTGCAAGGCATGAACCCAGTACCCTACACACCACAGCCAAAGTGATTTACCACTAAGCCATGTCAGATATACATAATCCTGATGTTTCCACAAACATATCATCCAGCCCAGTCATTCAACAGTACAGGACATGTGTTTAAACATGTAGATGTATGTGTGTGTATATATATTTATACTTAAATAGATATAACATATCTATATATGTATATGTATATGCATATATATATATATATATATATATATATATATATATATATATATATATATATATATATATATATATATATATATATATATATATATATATATATATATATATATATATATATATATATATATATATATATATATATATATATATATATATATATATATACACACACATATGCATACTTCTATAGATATATACATCTATATATCTATATATCTATATATATATATATATATATATATATATATATATATATATATATATATATATATATATATATATATATATGTAAGCATAAATATATATATATATATATATATACAGCAATATATATATATTTATATACAGCAATATATATCTATATATATTTATATATATATATATACAGCAATATATATCTATATATATATATATATATATATATATATATATATATATGTAAGCATAAATATATATCTATATAGGTATATACAGGCATATATCTATAGATATAAAAGAGAACATAACAAAATCATATATGTCCACATGCACCATTAATGGAGGTAAGGGAGCCCACACAGCATACATCTTGTACGTATAGATATCCCCCCACACCCCACAGCCAAACACATCTGTCCTGCAATACAATACCAGCTGTTGCAAATCCCATAACCAGGACCTGACACAACATGGACACAAGATGTTAAAAGTACTCCATCCCACCTGTATGATGTCAGGCTGGTATCAGTAACATATCATGCAGTACAGTCTGGCTACCATAAGGAATGTACAATGTGGAAGCAATCAATATTCCTAAGATACATATACACAGACACATATATGCAGATACGTATATATATATATATATATATATATATATATATATATATATATATGTAACTACACATACACACACAGAGATATGTATAGGAAGATACATATGTAGAAGGTGCACAGAATATGGAACAGCCACTATGCCTACAGTTGCTACCTTACCAACTGGACACTGTATGAGCTACCCATACAAATGACAATTGTTGCCTTCAACATATACCTATAGAGAAGTCAAAGGATATAACATCACACATAGGTTTGCATACATGGGAAAGCTTTATTTGTTTACTATTACAGCCATATATACCATGTCATATAGCAGTTTAGACTCTGACATACATATAAACAGAGTAATGCAAATGTGTAACAGTTATATTAATACAGTATTCTGGAAAGGCTTACATATGTTGTTGTCCAGGCCAAGGCCTTCAAGTAGTACAATAGTAAAGACGTACTGGGCCACAGGATAACAATCAATCAACAGTATGTAATGCATAGGTGAAGTCCAGCAGCCTCTATCTACACTCTGTACACAATCCCTAGGGGTAAAGACCTCAGCTGACACAATGGGATGTATCTGTTACATAACAGGGCATAACTGACACCATCACAATCATACTGACAAACAGAACAGTCTGTATGGCAGGAAGCAGTAGGCTTGCATTTACCCAATGTGAATTGTATGGCAATGTACATCCAGATACCTTAAGGCAGATTACCCCTGATACCCCCACATGTTATAACAGCCTAGGTTAGTTGTGGTGCTCCCCCCCCATAGACTGACCTACAAGGCCATATACCACTGTTACATACACTGGCCTCTGGAGTGCATAATGGCACACATGTATTGTGTAGTCGAAGCCCACACATATATGGACCCAACCTCACAATATGTGTGGGGGTCACAACAGCAGTGGACTGATGGCAGGAATGGCAGCATGACATACTCAAAGCCCACTACATAACATCCCCTGACAGCATCTCATATGGACAAAGCCTGGTATGTAGGTGGTGAACAGAGGTTGGAACACAGGCCCATATGTGAAATACTGTTGTCATACACTAAGCAAGTCGCTAGTGTTACAGGATGGTCTGCAACATACCCTTAGTCAGGAATATGAAGTCAGAAACATAAATGGATGTAGCCATGTGCTGACAGCACTCAACACACACACACTGCCAGTGATATATCTGACACAAGACCTGTGTGGTGGACAGACAAAACATAATAGGCACACCTCCGGCCATCAAGTGGATAGGCCCACAGTTGAAAAAACATCCATCAAACTATTCTCACAACAGGTATGTAAAGAATATATGCATGTAACTGACTGTAGTACTTGGCCCATAATAATGGGATAAATGATGTGGAATGATTTTTATGTGCCATCAGGTGTTGTTGTTGTAATGATGCTCAGCTGAACAACTGCTAAGGACAATAGAGTCCGTCGCTGTGGGTAGTGGGCCATACCCGTCAACTCTGCAGAGCAGCACTGACTGATAATATGTAAGCCATCATAGTGTGTGTTGTGTAATGGGAAGCATGTATATTACTGTGGCCAATAGCTGGTGGTGGAAGTAATGCCATAATGATGGACACATGGGTTCCACAGCCCACCACTTGCAGGATACTCAAGTTATCCTGTATTATAGCATGCTGGAATGCCATAGGTACGTAATAGGGTTACCTGGAATCTGGCCCTATATATACCTCTCTAATGTTAGGCTGGGTCCATATGTGGCACATCTCTGTGTTGTAGCAAGGCAGAGCAGTGCATTTGTGCAGGAAGGTGTTTTGAGATTGTGGACCTGATGTCTGAATGTACCCCATATATAGGATTGGCTTCTTTGAATCAATCTCCAGAGCTGTGGATGAGTGTAAGGCAGTCCACATAGCCTATCTGGACCTTGCCAAGGCCTTCAACACCATCCCCCACTCTGGAATCATAGATAAACTTACTAAGCTGGGCATAAATCCCTACATCACTTGATGGGTTGCCAGCTGGCTAACTGACAGAACCCAGACTGTCAAAGTAGCCGACTCCAAATCCAGCTCCAGACAAGTGACAAGTGGAGTACCTCAGGGTTCAGTCCTGGGACTGCTCTTGTTTGGCATGTAGTTCTCTGAAGTACAGGCCAACCCTAAGTGACTCTGGCTAACAAAGTTTACAGATGACTGGAAACTGGGAGCCATTATTGAATCCCCAAAGATGTGGATATTCTACAAAAGGGCCTTACAGAAACAGATGCTTGGTGCCAGAGCCATGGGCTCAAGCGTAATGCCAAGAAATGTATAGTTATCCCCTTTTGGAAAAAAAACATGTGCCCACAAATTACCACATAGGTGGCAGTACACTAAACACCAAAAGTGTGATGAGAGACTTAGGGACACAGGTGGACAATGGTCTCACCTTCGATAACCACATTGCCACAACAGTCAGGAAATCCTTCTATGTGGCACACCTCATCACTATGGGCTTTTTATTCAGAAAAAAGGAGGTCATTGTCCCCCTGTACTCATCCCTCATTAGACCCATTATAGAGTACAATGCCCTGTTTGGTATGTACCTCACAAGACATCTGCTACAGCTGGAAAGGCCGCAGAAATACCTCACTAAAAGAATCATAGTCCTAAAGCAGATGCCCTATGCTGACCAACTAAAAAAACTCCGGCTATACTCTGTGGCATATTGTCTACTCAGAGATGATCTCTGCTTAACATACAAGGCCATGACAAACCCTGAGCTGTTGGACATGCCCCACTTAAAGAAATCCCAATCCCTCATAGCCACATGCTCTAGGGATCTAAATCTTGTCATCACAATAAACAAAACATGCTGGAGGGATAGGTTCCTGACCCAGAGACTCCCCAGACTCTGGAATAGAGTACCCATACATGTCAAGGAGAGCACCTTCTTGGCCCTCTTCAAAAGGAACCTTGACAATTGGATGGGAGATAGGAAATTCTCCCCAGGATCACGTCAGTCACCCTAGACAGGGGTCCAGGGAAGTAAATATTGTGGGAATAAATATTCAGGGAATTGTTATGGCTATGCTTGTAGAGGCCCTAGGGCTGATAGCCTATTACCAACCTATGAACCTATATATATATATATATATATATATATATATATATATATATATATATATATATATATATATATATATATATTTATGTATGTCCACAGATATACAGAAACCCATATGTAGACATATATATAAACACATATATGCATCATATATAGCTACGCATATATAGATATATACCTATATGCACATGTCTACATATATACAAACACACACACACACACACACACACACACACACACACACACACACACACACACACACACACACACACACACACACACATATGTATGTAAATACATGTCTCCTATATTACCACCACAGTGCTGCATGCTATGTGTGAGGGAACAGCACACATAGCAGTACAGACAGATATATACAGCTGTCAGTGTGTGCAATATGGATGGGTATGTCACATGTGAACCCCTTGTTGGGACCACATTGCCCTTGTCTGTGAAGTAGGGAATGGTAATATGGGGAAGTATGGCAGGTATAGTTGTGGAGGTGGTCCGGGTTGGTAGATATATAGGACAGCCTACAGGGGTGGTATGTGACACATGTGGTGAGTAAACACCCTGGATGGTGTGTGTGGTCTGTGATCTGGAAGCCCCATGGGCCCCAATATGGTCACAATGGGAATAAGCCTCCCACCCACTGCTACTCACAACAGCAGTCCACATCCTGAAGGTGCCTGGCCTGGAGGCTGAGCAGGAGGAGCATGTGGACCCTGTGAATGTGTACTGGGTGCCTCAAGGTGATGTAGCACATCCCACATGTGTCTGTGGAGCCCGCTATAGAACAGACCCTGGACCTGACCTCAGGGGACAAGACCATGTCTGTGTGTGCCCCCAGTGAGGGTGGGACAACATCCCCTGAGTTGGTTCCACCTGAAGGTAGTGCTGGACCAGTACTTGAAGAGGCCCCAGGGTGGGTCCCACATGTGATGTGGCCTGGTAACATGGGCAGATGAGTTTGGGGAGGTGGTTCTGCTGGCAAATATTCCCTAAACATGCTATTGTGTAACTGTTATAGAACATATGTGGGTAGTAATAATCTACACAATCCCGGAACATGTTCAACAGCATGCATAGATATCCCCAATAACACAGAATGTCAGATGTGCAGCAATTACATAGCAAGCATACCACAGGCATATATGGAACCATAGTGGTCCTGACAATGGCATGCAGGTGAATAGTCTGTAACAGGCCAGCAATGATTGTGTCCACACAGGGAACATGGCTACAAACACATAGCACAAAGAATCTTACAATACAATATCTGTCCCTAAGGTGTAACCGTACCTATTGAGTTGTGTGTACAGTTTGTTGTTGCTGATATGGTGGAGGGGGTGACAGAGATGTGTATTAAGAACTGTGGTAACTTTGCTGTATGAGTTACTCAGACCTGTTTCCATCTTTATGTCTTTCAGGCAAGATGTCACATGGACAGCTCCCAGTTTACTCAGCTGCTGAGAATGACATAGTCATAAACCACCTAATCCAGCCCTACCCTGTCCTGTTTGGCCAGGCTGCCCATAAGCAGCAGGAGTGGACCGCCCTGTTGAACAACCTATTCCACAGAGTCACTGATGTTGGACTGCACAACCGCAGTTATGAGCAGGTCCGGCATCATTGTTCTGACCTGCTTTGCAATGCCCTTTGACATGCTGCTGCAGTCCCGGGGGATTACCTTGCAACAGGGGGGGCCATGCCATCCATCCCACCTGACATGTGTTGAGGAGCTCCTCACCAGCCCCATGGCACCTGCCCGTTCACATAGCCAACAACTGCTGGACACCATTGTGGAGGTGGGTGCTACCCACACACCAGCTGAGGAGCATGCAGGTAAGGCCACAGGGCACATGAGTAGACCACTGTTGCATATGCATCCACATCTGTACAGGTAGAACATGCATATCTGACATGTCATAGATATAGTTTGTTGCTGCATAGTAGTGATAAACAGATGTACTTACATGGTAGCATTGTGGTCATGTACTGTTGCTGTACTGTAATGCTGCACCCACCCTGTAGCAATGCCACAGGTGTGGCCACTGACTTCACATCTGTCACCCTCTTATGTAGGTCCCTCTGGTATACCACCAAGGCAGCAGCCTGCTGCTGGTGACTATGGTTTATGTTAATGCTAGTCAATACACTGGGCATGTAATGGCTATGGTATATTCCATGCACACATCTAACACATCTACCAAGAATGCATGCTGTATGTGCATGTATTGTTGCTGTTAAATGCACAGCATTATAGTGGTGACCATGATGGGGTATGGGAAGGGTATGTCAGACACTTGCAAGATAACTAACATCCTGTCATTGTGGAATGTGTCCACAGGGAGTAACATAATAGTTAGAGACATGGCCTACAGTAGGGACATGTGTGAAACACCACCCGTATACAGTGAAACAACAGTGTATATACCAGTAGTACAATGGCAACTGCTACAGAGTTACACTATGGCATAACGTATTACTATGGTTCACATTATCAGCTGGGACTAGGCTGTAACATGTGGTGTGCAGTGTATGGGACACTGCAAACTGACACACATGTGTAGGCCTTACTTGTCAAGCATCTGCTAAAAGGCTGAAGTTGGGGAGGAAGTGTCAGCATGGCACACCAGTACACTGCAGCAGGGATCCTAAGGATGCTAAGAATGGGTGTATCTGCACACAGTCAGGTTCAGGAACTGTGGCAGATGTAACACTACCCCCACAACAATAGTGATGGCAGTGTGTGAACACCAAGGGATGTGCATGAGTAGACCTTGTAATCATGCAGATTTGGGGGACATTTGTAGGACAGACTGAACATACACTGGCAAATGCAGATGGCCCATGCTAGCATACCCCTGCTAGGAGTAGTAACTGCTGTAGTTCACATAACAATAGGTGCAACAAACCTTCATAATAATGGTGTGCACACATATTCACACATGGAGTGTATGCATTGTGGTCAGCATCCACCCACCTAATGCATTCCGTAGACACTGCATGTGAATGTACAGGACATATGTCATGTATAGGGCTCATGTACTTTTGATATATGCATTGATGTGGTCTCATTGCAGATCAAGGAAGGGTGCGTCATATCAATAAGGGTGTGTACACTCCCCATAGCCATGGTATGCTCTGACGGTTGTCAGTGCAATAGTATTGGATTGGTCATACATGGTCTGCTGATGCTGAGATCTGTAAGCCATTCACAAATGACATCTGTCCACATATCATCCCAGGTATGTGTTGCTGAAATATGTAGGGGCTGTAAGCATTAGAGCTGACATAACTGACACAGTACTACACATTCAGCAATGGGTTGTACACCTGTGAGGTTTGGTGCACAGTACATGGCAGGGTGCAGAACAGGTGCACAGCAATGCTGTGTACATGGGTGCAGTGGTATGGGGCATCACCTACTAACACAGCACATGCATCACATACATGTATACTGTCACTAGCATGGATTGACTATAGCTGCACTGCATGCTGTTGTGTACCAGATGCTATGCATGTTGACAGATGGGTAATAGGAGGACTGTGTGCACTATCATTGTGCAACCTCACCTGTATGTGTGTGTATGTCTTGGTGGGTAGTAATTTTGTCTGTAGGGTAACTCTGGTGAAGTGGAGGGAGGGTGATGCATGTAGGATGCATGTGTGCATGTGTGTGTGTTTCTGTGGGTGTCCATGTATGCACATGTGTGATTGTGGGGTTGTTTATACAGCAGTACTTCCCTTTGGGATTGTGCAGCACATGGACATGGACTGACACAGGACACATCAGGAATACTTGTCATGTATGTAATCACAAGACAGCTGAGAGTATAATAAGGTCTGTAGCATGGAACATGCATTGGGAGGGAAGGTAGACACCAGGTATACCCTTAATATCGCATTCAGCAGAGAGTTGACTGACAACCCACATATGCAGCACTACAGATGCATTGGGGAATTACTAGACAAGAAAGCAGAAGACAAAAATATAGAAACAAGTAAAAGCAAAAAGTTATAAATCCACGGTGAGAGCGAAGTACCAGCCTGAAAACTAAAAATGAAGTCTGAAGAGTTTATTGTATAACACCACACCATACCAAAATTGTTTCAAGTGCTTTCGCTCAGCTAATACTGAGCTTTATCAAGATAAATCCATTAAAATTCCAACCTTATTTAAATAAAAAATGTATGAATCATGTGATCAATAAAACTAATTAGATCAAAATGTTAGAATGAGTGCTTAAAGTTGCACCAACCTATTAATGCACTCTATCATTGACCAAACTTGATGGATAAAATAAAAATATGTACATAATAATCTTTTTTAAATATTGAATGTATAAAACCATAAAATAATGCTTTTACATCATAAATGTGTACATCTTAAACCACATATCACATAAAAAATAATAATGATAAATATGTATGTATAATTCAAAACCATGCATTCATAAAATACAATAAAATACAATAAATAGCAAACAGCTTTAAAATTATAATTATAATTTGGCCCTTCTTAATTTCAAAACACTACTCAAATTCACACTATCATTCAACCCGAGCCATTTACCAGCATTTAATTTTAGCTGCCATAACAATTCTTTAAATTCTAATTTGGATTCCCAGTCACCTCCCCTATTGTCAGGTATAATTTGCTCTAAAACAAAAAACTTAATTTCCATATTAGGACAAACCAGCGAATGCTTATAAAAAGCACTGGATACTTTTTTCTTAGTAACATCATAAAAGTGTTCATAGATTTTATGTCTGAGTGTCCTTTCCATTTTTCCTACGTAGAAACTGTGGCATTTTGTACAAGAACCCAAATAAACCACATACTTTGCATTACAATTAAAATAACCATAAGTTTGACATAAAAATTTTCTTGATGGGGTGTATACAGTATCATTATTAATGATAGCTTTACATTGTTTACACATCCCACACTTGAAAGTTCCCTTTTTTAGCCTATCAAAGGGTGTGCCTGTAATCTGTTTTCTTTCAAATATTTCTTTCATGTTAGTGTCCCTACGTCTAACAAATTTTGGGTGGTCAGGAATTACCCCTCTTAGTTCTTTGTGTAATGTAAGAACCGGCCAATATTTAAGTATTACTTCCTCTATTAAGCTTGAATTATTAGAATATGTATGAATATAATTAGTCTGATCGATGTTGTAAATGTCAGTGTCAACCTTTCTTGCATCCATATCCATCATTCCTAATAAAGGAGGATATTTGTCATTCCTATATGTAGTTATCTCCAAGGCCAAAACATTAATCAATGAAATAGGATAACCTCGTTCAATAAATCTCTCCTTCAAAAAAGTAACCTCTTCAAAAAAATAATCCAAAGTACTGGACATTCCGGATGAATTGCCCCTTAACAATTCCTTTCTTTTGGTAAAAAGGATGACTACTTTCAAAGTGCAGAAAGGAATTCGAATATGTGGGCTTTCTATAAATTTTGGAAGCAAAAGTGCTATTGTCCACATCTTTAACAAGGGTTACATCCAAATAATTTAAAGTATTTTCACTAACTGTATGTGCAAAGGCTAGAAAAGATGTAGTTGAATTAAAGTAATGAATAAAGTCATGAAAAACATTTAATGTTCCACACCACAAAAGACAAATGTCATCCAGATATCTGACATAGTGCTTTATATGTTTTGCCCAATCTGTGTTGAAAATAAAGGTTTGCTCCCATTTATGTAGTACAATATTGGCGTACAAAGAAGCACAGGAGGCACCCATTGCCACTCCTGTTTCTTGCCTGTATATTTCTCCATTAAAGCAAATAAAATTATTCTTTAAAACCATTTCCATAAATTCCACCAATATATTAGTGACATTTGCATTTAAATTTGCTTCATTCACTATCACTTCATTAAACCATTCTAAACCCACAGAATGGGGTATACTGGGAAAAAGCTGTACTATATCAATGGTTACCATAAGTAGATCTGGGTGATAAAGGTCTGGCCTTATACCCCTTAAAAAGTCCCAAGAGTCTTTACATAAATACCTTAGGGATGCAACAAATTGCTTTAGCATGTGGTCTATATATTTCCCCAGGGGTTCAGTAATGCCTCCTTGACCAGAAACAATTGGTCTAAATTTCAAAGGATTCAACCCTTTGTGCGTTTTCAGAATGCTGAAAATCCCTGAGGTTCTTGGTTTGGCAACCAGCAAATAATTATATAATTTCCCATTTATAGCTCCTTGCAATAAATGGTCCATTAATAAATAGTTAATTTTAGCATAAGCTATATGTAACTCATTCTTTGAAATTAAATCATACTGTTCAGAATCCTGCAACATGCAGTGAATGTACGTATCATAATATATGTATATATATATATATATATATATATATATATATATATATATATAGATAGATATATGTATATATAGATATATGTATATATAGCTATATATGCATGCACATAGGTTCATAAGTTCATAGGTTGGTACTAGACTATCTGTCCGAAGACATTTATAAGCCTAGCCAGAATGTGTTGGCTTTCGCCGCCCCCTTAGATTAGTACCCTGTGCCTCTGGCCAGCAGAGCCACTGAAGTGATCCCCGAGGTAAACTTTCTGTTTCCATCTGCTCATCAAGGTTTCTTTTGAAGAGTGTTAACAAGGAGCTCTGCCTAATGTAGATTGGGATCTTGTTCCAAAGCATGGAAAGTCTCTGGGACAGGAATCTATCCCTCCAGCACGTCCTATTTATTGTTGTGTGAGGTTTAGATTCCTAGAGTGTGTGGCTTGAGGGGATAAGGTTTTCTTTAGGTGGAGCATGTCCATCAATTCTGGGTTGGACATGGCCTTGTATGTCAGGCAGAGGTCACTTCTGAGTAGGCAGTATGCAACTGTGTACAACTGGAGTTTCTTCAGTCGAGCTGCATAGGGCATCTGTTTGAGGCCAGTGATCCTCTTGGTGAGGTACTTATGTGGTCTTTCCAGCTGTTGCAGGTGTCTTGTAAGGTGCATCCCAAATGGGGTGTTGTACTCTATGATGGGTCTGATGAGTGATGAGTAGAGGGGCACAATGACCTCTTTTGATCTAGATGCAAACCCTTTTGTTATTAGGTGGGCCACATAGAAGGATTTTCTAACCACTTTGGCAATGTGATTATCGAAGGTGAGATTACTATCTACTTGGGTCCCCAGATCCCTTATTACATCTTATAGGTTCATAGGTTGGTACTAGGCTATCAGCCCTAGGGCCTATACAAGCCTAGCCATAACAATTCCCTGGCTATTTCTTCCCACATTATTTACTTTCCTGGACCAATGTCTATCAGGGTGACTGACGTGATCCCTGGAGTGAATTTCCTTTCTCCCATCCAATCGTCAAGGTTCCTATTGAAGAGGTCCAAAGAGGCACTCTGCTTGACATGTATGGGCAATCTATTCCAGAGTCTGGGGAGTCTCTGGGTCAGGAATCTATCCCTCCAGCATGTTTTGTTTATTGTGATGACAAGGTTTAGATCCCTGGAGCGTGTAGCTCTGAGGGATTGGGATTTCTTTAAGTGTAGCATGTCCAACAGCTCTGGGTTTGACATGGCCTTGTATGTTAAGCAGAGATCGCCTCTGAGTAGACGATATGCACAGAGTATAGCTGGAGTTTTTAAGGTGGTCAGCGAGGGCATCTGCTTTAGGCCTGTGATTCTTTTAGTGAGGTATTTCTGAGGCCTTTCCAGTTGTTGCAGATGTCTTGAGAGGTACATACCAAATGGGGCATTGTATTCTATAATGGGTCTAATGAGGGATGAGTACAGTGGGACAATGACCTCCTTTTTCTGGATGAAAAGCCCTTAGTGATGAGGTGTGCCACATAGAAGGATTTCCTGACTGTTGTGGCGATGTGGTTATCGAAGGTGAGACCACTGTCCACCTGTGTCCCTAAGTCTCTTATCACACTTTCTGTGTTTAGTGTACTGCCACCTATATGGTAATTCATGGATACATGTTTTTTCCCAAAGGGGATAACAATACATTTCTTGGCACTGAGCTTGAGCCCATGGCTCTGGCACCAAGCATCTGTTTCTGTAAGGCCCTTTTGTAGAGTATCCACATCATTTGGGATTCAATAATGGCTCCCAGTTTGCAGTCATCTGCAAACTTTGTTAGCCAGAGTCCCTTAGTGTTGACCTGTACTTCAGAGAAGTAGATGCCAAACATGAGCGCCCCAGGACTGAACCCTGAGGTACTCCACTTGTCACTTGTCTGGAGCTGGATTTGGAGTCGGCTACTTTTACAGTGTGGGTTCTATCAGTAAGCCATTTAGCAACCCATTGGGTGACATAGGGATTAATGCCCAACTTAGTACGTTTATCTATGATTCCAGAGTGGGGATGGTGTCAAAGGCCTTGGCAAGGTCTAGATAGGCTGTGTGGACCACCTTACCCTTGTCCATGGCTCTGGAGACTGATTCAAAGAAGTCAATCAGGTTCAGGAGACAAGATCGGCCCTTCACAAACCCAAACTGGGTGGGGTCCAGTGTTTGAAGGTTGCCAATGTCTTTGTTTATAAGTTCCATGATAATACACTCCATGGCCTTGCAGATAAGGCTTGTCAGACTGATGGGATGGTAGTTTCCGGGATCCAAGGTGGATCCCCTTGTGGATTGGGATAACTGTAGCTCTGTGCCACTCAGTGGGCACGAAACCTGAGGTGAGGCTATGATTAAACATGACACTTAGGTGAGGTGCCAGTTCATATTGTAGTCCATGTAGTACACAGCCCGGGATGTCATCTGGTCCCATGGATGCTGTATTCTTGGCTTTAGAGAGTGCGTTTGTACCTGTGTGGCCGTTATTACTGGAATTTGGCAATCTTCCGGTATTGAGATGGGCCATTTAGGGGGTGAGAGGGGGTGAAGTTGGCACTGAATCGATCTGCCAGGATATTGGCAATATCCTTCGGATCAGTATATTTAATGCCATTCTGTTTTAGCTCAGAGCAGATCTGAGCATTGCCATTTAGATTCTTGACATAGTTATAGAATGCTTTGTGGTTGTCTTTGGAATCTTTGGCAATTTTATTTTCGTAACTAGCTTTGGAGGATTTTATGAGGTATCTCAGTTTCTTACTGAGGCTAGTAAGGGAGTTTTTTGCATCCTGGGATTTTCCTCTTTTCTGCAAAAGTTTCTTCCTTTTGTTGTAAAGTTTGTTTATGGCAGGGGACCACCAGATTGGCTTCCTTTTTTTGGATGAGAGCATTTTGGTTCTATTTGGGATGGCATGATTCATGCATGAGTGGATATGCTCGTACAGTGCCTTAGTGTAGGATTCAGCAGTTGAACTTTCAGTTCTGGTCTGCATGGGTGTCATGAAGTTTGCCACTTCTGACTTGAGTAGCATGAAGTTGGCTTTGGAGAAGTTTTTTATGGTGGTTTCTTTACTGGGGGTGGGGTGGGATGTGGATGTTAAGGGTGATTAGCTTATGGTCAGACCTGACTAACGAGGGGGTGACCATAGGTATGGAGCATTGATTTCCCATGTTGGTAATGACCAGGTCTAGAATATTGGAGCCCCTGGTGGGACTATGGATTAGTTGATCCAGGGCGTTGGAATTTATGAATTCCAAGAACCGTTGCGCAAAGGTGTTGGGACATGAGTCATTTTCCCAGTTAATGGCAGGGTAGTTAAAATCACCCAGTATTAGGGTGTTTGGTTCTATCTTAATATTTTCCAGTATGTTTAGAAAGGTGTAGTGAGAATCTTGGGGTATGGTGGGGGATCTGTAGCAAGCTACAATTTGGATTGCAGTCTTTCCTAGTGTTAGTTGCACTTGGAGAATTTCAGACACATTGTGTTGGCTAACTAGCCTGGTGTTGTGAATATCCTTGGTGAATATTGACACTCCTGCACCTTTAGTGTTTCGGTCCTGGTTTGGTGGCCGAAAAGTGTGGTAAGAGTTGTAGCCTGGTATTGCAGGGGTGCTCTCTGGAGCCTTGAACCAGGTCTCAGTTACTGCACATATATCAATGTTCTCCATTTTTAGGAGTGCCTCGAGAGAGTGCATTTTGAGGTTTAGACTTCTAGCATTGAGTAGCATTACCTTCAGATTCTTCCATATATAGGGGACTACCACCTATGTGGTAGTTTGTGGGTACTTTGTTTTTTCCAAAGTGGATGACTATGCACTTTTTGGCATTAAGCTTGAGGCCATGATTTTGATACCAGGTATCCGTCTCAGTGAGACCCTTTTGGAGGATGTCTGCGTCAGCTGGAGTGTCAATTATAGCCTCTAGTTTGATGTCGTCTGCGAACTTGGTCAGCCATAGTCCTCCTGTGCTTGCCTGTACTTCTGAGAAGTATATGCCGAACAGGAGGGGTCCTAGGACTGAGCCCTGTGGAATGCCACTTGTAACCAGTTTAGAGTCTGACCTAGCTCCTGCAACTCTCACCATGTTGGTTCTGTCCGTGAGCCAGTTGGCAACCCATTTTGTGACACATGGGTTTATGTTCAGGCTGGTGAGCTTGTCTATAATACTGGAATGGTAAATGGTGTTGAAGGCCTTAGCAAGGTCTAGGTAGGCTGTGTGCACCACCTTTCCCTCATCTATAGCCTTGGTAACTGACTCAAAGAAGTCCACTAGGTTTAGGAGGCATGATCTGCCCTTAACAAAGCCAAACTGGGTAGGGTCCAGTGTTTGGAGGTTCCCAATGTCACTGTTAATGAGTTCCATGATGATGCACTCCATAGCCTTGCAGACCAAATTACTCAGGCATATAGGGCAACAGTTCCTGGGGTCTGTTGTGGCTCCACCTTTGTGGACCAGAATAACCATTGCTGTGCGCCACTCTATGGGTATGTAGCCTGTGGAGAGGCTGAGTTAGAACAGTATGTTTAGGTGAGGAGTTAGTTCATCTTTGAGCTCATGTAGCACGCAGCCTGGGACACCATCCGGTCCCACTGATGCTGTGTTTTTGGCTTTGGAGAGGGCTGTTTTAACCTGAGTGTCTGTGATTTCAGGGACTCTACATTCTTCTGGTATGGTTATGGGCCCTTTTGGGGGTGAGAGGGGTGTGAAGTTTGCGCTGAACCTGTCTGCCAGGATGTTGGTGATATCAGTCAGTTCAGTGTATTTTGTGCAATTCTGCACTAACTCTGAGCAGATCTGAGCATTGCCACTTAGATTCTTGACATAGCTAAAGAATGCCTTGTGGTTATCTTTGGAGTCGTTGGCAATTTTTCTTTCAAAGCTTGCCTTGGATGATTTTATGAGGGATCGTAGTTTCTTGCTGATACTTATCAGGGATGTCTTCCCTTCTTGGGATTTTACTCCTTTCTGTACTAGTTTCCTCCTTCTGTTTTATAGCTTGTTTATGGCAGGAGTCCACCAGACTGGTTTCCTTTTCTTGGAGGAGTGAGTCTTGGTTTTGCTTGGGATGGCATGATCCATGCATTCTTGTAGCTGCCCATAGATTGCATTAGTAAAGGTTTTTGCAGCTTGGACAGTGTTATCCTTCAGCATGGGGACTTTGAAACTTTCCACCTCGGTCTTAAGTAATGTGAAGTTTGCTTTTGAAAGGTTTTTCACAGTGTTTTTTTTTGTCTGGGGGTGGGGGCAGAATAGGATATCCAAAGTGATTTGTTTATGGTCAGATCTAACCAGTGAGTGGTTGACCTCTGGTGTGGAACACCAGTCGCCCATGTTGGTGATGACCAGGTCCAATATGTGGTCACCTCTGGTGGGAGTGTTGACCACTTGAACCAGGGCATTTGAGTTTATAAATTCTAGGAAAAGTTGGGCAATGGAGTTAGTATTTGAGTAGTTCTCCTAGTTAATGTTTGGGTAATTGAAATCACCCAATATTAGGGTGTTTGGTAGGACCTTTATGTTTCCCAGTGCTTCCAGAAATGCGGAATGGGGGTCCTGGGACATGGCGGGTGATCTGTTGCAAGCTACAATTTGGATTGCAGTTTTGCCCATTGTTAGTTGCACGTGGATGATCTCTGAAGCATCGTGCTGGGTCACTAACCTGGAGGTGTGGGTATCCTTGATGAATATGGATATGCCCCCGCCTTTTATATTTCGGTTTGGGTTCTGTCACCAAAATGTATGGTATGAGTTGTAGCCTGGTAGTGCTGGGGTGCTCTCTGGAGCCTTAAACCAGGTTTCTGTTACTGCACATATATCAATTTTCTCCATACTGAGGAGTGCCTCGAGTGCATGCATTTTGAGGTTTAGACTTCTGGCATTGAGTAGTATTACCCACAGTTTTTTGTTACTTGTGCTATTTATGGCGGTAAGTTTGTCTTTCGAGCCTTGCCTAAAAAAGGCACTATGGGGGTGGCAAGAGCTTTGGCCAGTATTCGAAAGCCTAAGGGTGACAGGTGCAAGCCGTCTCTAGCAAAGCAGCGTGGCTTGTCGAGCATGTCATCCCAGGCAGACAGACACTGGATCCCCTTTGAATAACACCAGAAACTTAGCCAATTGTTGAAATCAAGAATTTTTTTCTTTATACCGTGGTATCATTCTTGGTGAGGGCAGGATGCTTCTCAGGGTTAGGGTCATACCAGCCTGGGCTACGTGATCAGAGTGCTCTTCCATGTCTCTCTTCATGTAGTCCAGGGAGGTACGGCTCAGGTCATTCACACCAACATGGACAATGACAGAGTCATATTTGTACTTTGTTCTGGACTGACCTGAGAGCTTGTGTTATGTGGTGGATCCTGGCACCCAACAGGCAGCTAACAGTAACCTTCTCCTTATTCAGCCTAGTGAGTGGGATGTCAGTGTGCCTGACTATAGAGTCACATATTACTAGTATGTTGGGTATGTTATTTTGCCTTAAGGGCTGTGATTGCATGGCACACTGGTTTTGTGAAGTATGTGTTTCATGGTTTGTGTTGGGGGTGGAGGTTGCTTGGATGTTTGCTTTGGAGGTCTCTGTTGGTTTTGCAGATTTTTATTTAGAGCCTCTGAGTATGTTTTCATGTATTTATGTGTGTTTTTTGCCCGTGCTGGTTTAATGGATCTATGTAAGACTGGTGGTGTGATGCAGGTATTTCCCTTCTCCTCTTGACTGATCCAGTCTTGGGTTGAGAGAGTGTAGACTCTAGTTTGGCTGTATAACTGCATCTCTCACATGTATTAGTGTTTGGTGGTAGGAGGAGGGGGTTGTCTGTGTACATGAGGCAGTTGTAACATTGCCTCAAAATGCCCAGATTCACCAGTTGGAGTGTAGAGTACACCTGAAACTGCCCTTCGGACATGCCTGGATAGGTACAGTGATCTGTTTTACTGGATGGCTGGTAAGGTTGAATAGAGAGCCTTGTCCTTCTGTACAGTACAGGAGGGTCTAGTGCTAGGGTTTATAAGTGCTTGTTATAGGTTTTGAGCAAGTGCCGGGCTGAGAAATCAATGGCTTGAGTGATTAAGTTGAAAGTTTGTCTAGTTCCAAGGGAAAAATTGAAGAGGAGACTTTGTGGAGCTGGGAATAGTTTTACTCTAGCTAACTGGCACATGCCCAGTGCACACAACCAGGCAAATATGGTATTTATAGCAGGGAAATGAAAGATATAGAAATTAGCCCAAAATGGCCAATAAACTACTAATTTCTGGGCTGAAACCACTCCTCCAGGGACAGATAGGCTGCTCAAAGCTCCCCTCTCTCACAGGTGAACAGAGAAACTTCCTTCTATCCAAGTAAGGTATGGGCAAACACAGAGATTTGTAACACAGCCCTGAATTCAGCACTAACCTGAAAAATGGACTATACTAGCTTAGAAAGGTGGGAAGCAAGTATATATATATATATATATATATATATATATATATATATATATATATATATATATATATATTTGTTTTTTGTTTTGTTTTGTTTTTCAGAAAATTAAGCAGATACACTCAAAAAAAGTTTAAAAGCACAGAAAAGGATACTTATTGTTATATATCGCAGATTAGAGTTGTAGTCAATGCCCCCAGTAATAAAGTAGGAAGAAACACAAATACAGTGAAAGCAGATGAATAAAGTGCAATTTTATATATATATATATATATATATATATATATATATATATATATATATATATATATATGTATATAAAACAATAGAAAACAAACAAACTGACTTAAACAAGTTAGCCAATTAACCAGAAAAAAGCTCAAAACTGAGCCCTGTTCCAGCAGTCTTCAATCAGACAAGTTCTAACTGCACACCCCTGCTTACTAGGGTGCAGGGGAACCTTCTCCAAAAAAGATGGCCTGGATCAGTGCTCAAGTTATACAAACAAAGCTAGATTCAGCAGGCCTGAATCTGGTCTATGCTAGAGCAACAAGGTGTACCAATTTCAGAAAGAAACAGTTCAAATAAGCAGTCACAATAAGCACAAATACAGTAAAAGCAAATGAATAAAGTGCAATTTTTTTATGTGCAAGAAGAGAGGAAGGAAGAACCTAAATGGGCTAGGCCTTCTCAGATCTTCTCTCTGTATTAAGTAGAGTGAACACTAGACTCAGAATATGATATAACTGTACTCGGTTAAGTGAGCAAATGAGATGGATCCAGGAGGAGTGTTCTAATGCAGACTTAACTACAGAGACGCAGCACACGGTTCAGAAACACACAATTAGGAAACAGAAAAAATTAAAATACAGTACTTTTAAAACTGCATGTTTGTACTTAACAGAAGACTAAAATTCACTACAGCAAGTTCCACTTAGCTTCAGCTTGTAATGCAGATGTTTGTAGCCAAGCAAGTCTCTCAGGAGTTGAGCTGTAGTGAATTTTAGTCTTCTGTTATATGCACTACATAGCTTACATGTTGAGGAGCTGTCCAAACGTATATGTGATGGTGAGTGACATGTGCAACAGTGAAATGGTAGCGATAGAGTAGGTGTAGTACACGTGCCTGTCCACATGAACAGGTGTCAGTGTCAACACTGTCACACCCCGTCAGGGACTCACACATATTGACACACTTGGCAGGGTCAGGAATACACTTCCTAACTAATTAGTTTGCCACAACACAATAATGTGCAGGTATCACATGCACCAAAGGGGGTATCTAGAGGTTATATGAGCAAAGGGTATGTGAAGGTGTCTGACATCAGACAGCATGCTTCAGTATGCCAACAGGAGTTGCAATGAGTGTAAATGTGGTCAAAAGCATCATACACCACATACACAGACACAGGGTGCCAGTACTGACATGCATGCGTGCATTGCTTCAAAAGTGTGTAGTGGTTGTCTGTGCCAGAAGGTTATACAAGGCTAGGTAAGGGGTATACCTTGGCATCAGGCCACATGACAAAGGTCTGCAGTGTGGCTCAGTGGTGTAGTGTCTGGATTGTCTCACACAGGTGGGTATTGTATTCACCATCCAGTCACCTGGGTAACTATTGTGTGTGGCCATTGCTGTGCAATGCTTGCCATTTATGTGTTCTTTAGTCCATGACATGGATGCTGTCTGGGATGTGCACACATCCCACATGCATGTACAGTGACCTGGAACTGCACCTGAGGTGTCTGGTCCATGTTGTGTACACAGATTGTTATCATCAGATGTGCCAGACCTAGCCTCATGTGGCAGGAACTGGTAATGGACAGCAGGTTGACCCTGCACCTACATTGATAGCATGACACAGGTGTTCACTGGTGTCAGTGGCATCTGTCCATACAGGGCATGTGTTTAAGGCATGGTATGTCCTTTGTGGGTCACATTTGATGGCACCACAGGTGTTGCAGTCATCCAGTGGGGAACATAGTGAAGGCACACTGTCTGCATGTACATGCCAATTGTACTGATGGACAGGGTGTCATGCCCTCTGTAGTCCACTGCAATCACACCATGGTTACTATCTGTGGGCAATATGCAGGGTACTACCAACATAGCGGTTGTTGCCTAGGCAAGTGTGTTTGTGTATGAGACATGGGTTGACATTAAAATGCGTCGAGTTGTTACACACTCACAGCCACCTCCACACAGGATATGAATGACAAACACACACACACACACACACACACACACACACACACTTGCCATGCTGGGATTATAACTCCTACCTAACTAGTTTATTACATTACAGCATTACGCAGTTATAGGACACGCCATGGAGATTATTAGAGTACTCCCTCCCCAAAGGTGTATTTCACTGGGAATTACATCAGCAGGCTTGCCAAAGAAGGACAGTTGAGGTTGTAGTAACTGTGAATGGCCTCACATGCATTGCACCCTACACAGACAAACATCCACACTTGCCATGTGTGGGAATAGAACCCCTACATCAAAGTACAACATTGCACTGTTATAGGATGCACCACAGAGATTACTGGGCTACTCCTTTCCCAAAGGTTTATTTCAAAGTGAATGACATCAGCAGGCTTGCCAAAGTAGGGCATATGAATTGTAATGAGGTTGACTAGCCTAAAAAGCTTGCTCTCTACACAGACAGAGACACACACACACACACACACACACACACACACACACACACACACACACACACACACATGCCATATCTGGGATTATCACACTACAGCATTACGCAGTTATAGGATGCACCATGGAGATTACTGGGCTACTCCTGTCCCAAAGGCAACATCAGCAGCCTTGCCAAAGTGGGGCATTTGATTTGTAGTGAGTGTGACTAGCTGAAAAAGTATTGCTCCCTACACATACAGAGACACACACACACATATACACACACACACACACACACACACACACACACACACACACACACACACACACACACACACACAGTTGCCATGTCAGGGATTAGAACTCCTACCTAACTAGTTTATCACATTATAGCATTATGCAGTTACAGAACGTGCCGTGGAAATTACTGGGCTACTTCTGTCCCAAAGGTGTATTTCAAAGTGAATGACATCATTAGCCTTGCCAAAGTAGGGCATTTGATTTGTAGTGAGTGTGACTAACGTAAAAAAGCATTGCTCCCTACACAAAAACACACACAGTTACCATGTCTGGGATTAGAACTCCTACCTAACTAGTTTATCACACTACAGCATTACGCAGTTATAGGATGCACCACATAGATTACTGGGCTACTCCTTTTCCAAAGGTGTATTTCAAAGTGAATGACATCAGCAGCCTTGCCAAAGTAGGGCATTTGAATTGTAGTGAGTGTGACTAGCCTAAAAAACATTGCTCCCTACACAAACAGAGACAGACAAACACACAGTTGCCATGTCTGTGATGAGAACTCCTACCTAACTAGTTTATCACACTACAGAATTATACAGTCATAGGACGCACTACAGAGATTACTGGTCTACTGCTTTCCCAAAGGTGTATTTCAAAGTGAATAACATCAGCAGGCTTGTCATAGTAGGGCTATGGGGAGGGTATTGTGTGCTCATGGGCCATAACCTGTTCATCTAGAGGTAGACACACCACACTCAGGCACACACAGGTTTATATTCCACAGATACATGTATACAACTACTAGATGACTACTGCTTTGTACAATCATGTTGCACAGCTAGCACTTGTACCACAGAGTCTGTAATACTGAGGAATACCAGTGGCTAATTTCTATAGTGAGTGACATTTACACATCATGTGGTTGTAGCCATTTGGCTGTGTGCTGGGTGAGACAGGCCTCATGATGGAAGTCTCTTTGTCACTGTCACTCTCTTCCACACATCTATGTATGTGTTCTTTTGGCATATTATAGTGTGTTGTCCTTGGATATATGTGTGTATTCCTATCCAATGTGTGTGCAAAGCATGACTGGTGCATACTGAGGATTGCATTCACTAACATCTGCAGCTGTCAGATATGTATGGCCCACTGTTGTTGGCAGACATGGGCTTCATTTGTTTAAGTGTGTGAGCATGCCCAGTATGATCTTTCATTATGTTGTTGTCTGACACTGCCTTCATTTCTCTAAGTGTGTGAGCATGCCCAGTATGCCCTTCAGTACTGAATGTGTAGATCAATTCCAGGTAGTTTATACTCCAGTGCAGACATTTGTGTTCTACACCTACAGGTAGCAAACTGTTTCTGCAGGATATATGTAGATCAGTTGGCAATATGGGGTCAGACTGTGCAAGGGATAGTGTGTACTGTAGGTGATTGTGTTTGTGCTGCTTCTGCTATATGGTACTGGTGTTAGCAGAGATATTGAGACATGTGTACTGTTATACACTGTGATGTTTTATGTCCTCAAGTACTGTCAGGTGCACATTTTTGCTCACAGTGATGTCATGGGGAACACAGGATGAATGGAGCTGTGTTCAGTATTGTGCTCAAATGCCTACATATTGATGGAAAGTTATGCCATTCTGGAGGGGGTGCTGCAGATACTTGCTGCTGGGTCTATGTATCCAGTTCAGCACCTTGGTACAGTACTGGCAGAGGATCCCATACTTGTACATCCATTGACATGACAGTATGGCCTTATCTTGCTGTGACAATACTTCACAGCTGTACAGATTCACACAGGTTACATTACCCCTATTGTGGTGTATGGGCGGGTTTGAAGCCAACCATTTTTGTGTTTGCATATTTTGTGTTACACAATATGTAGCACACCAACCTAACACACACATACCTGCATATTGTACAAATGCTGCAATCTATCCTGCTACCTTGGCCACCTCTGGTCATCTGTGTTCCACTGGGATTATACCTACACATACATGTTACTACATGTCTACATCAGATTGGGGGGGGCACACCAGACTGTTACTACATTTCTAAATATGATTGGGGGGGCACACCTGACTGTTACTACATTTCTACATAGGAATGGGGGGCACATCTGACTGTTTCTACATTTTGACACAGGATTGGGGGTCACACCTGACTGTTTCTACATTTCTACACAAGATTGGGGGGCACACCTGACTGTTTCTACCTTTCTACATAGGATTGGGGGGCACACCAGACTATTTCTACCCAGGATTGGGGGGCACACCTAACTGTTTCTACATTTCTACACAGGATTGGGGGGTACACCTGACTGTTTCTACATTTACACACAGGATTGGGGGGCACACCTGATTGTTTCTACCTTTCTACATAGGATTGGGGGGCACACCTGACTGTTACTACATGTCTCCATAGGATTGGGGGGCCAGACCTGACTGTTTCTACATTTCTACACGAGATTGGGGGGGGGCACACCTGACTGTTCCTACATTTCTACACAGAATTGGGTAGGGCACACCTGACTGTTTCTACATTTAAACACAATATTTGGGGGGGCACACCTGACTGTTTCTACCTTTCAACACAGGATTGGCAGAGTACACCTGACTGTTACTACATGTCTACATAGGATGGGGGGCAGACCTGACTGTTTCTACATTTCTACACCAGATGGTGGGGCACACCTGACAGTTTCTACATTTCTACACAGGATTGGGGGGGCACACCTGACTGTTTCTACACGTCTACACAGGAGTGGGGGGAACACTTGACTGTTTCTACATTTCTATAGAGTATTGGGGGGTCACACCTGATACTTGTACACATTTGTTATGACTGTACTTGTATGTCAGAAAGGTACTCCATTTCATTCTGTATTCTAACCTATCATGCTGACTAGAGGCATATCAGTGTAGTACAGGTCTTACGTTTGATTGACCTACATATTAGTTTCTGACTTCCTACCCTTCAGAACTAACATCCCACTGCCTGACCTGATGTAGTCTGTCTGTGTAGGCCTGTGGGGGAGGTTACCCATAGACATCTTTCTGAGGCCTTAGCACAGCCTTTGTTTGTGTTTGTCTACACCTATCCTGCTGGCTAAGGCTGTTGTTGGGTATGTGTACGTCCCTGACTGGTATGTGTGTGTCATATGACTAGTATACAACTCAGAAAGCTCCTGCCTGGTACTCTGCAGAGTTCTACAGCAGCAGAGAGACAAAACAGAGACTTTGTAGTGATTAATTATCATTTTTCTGTATTTTCTTGCTGCCTTTAGCTAATTCCACCTAAAACGCAGATTTTCTAGAGTGTCTGTGATTTAAACAGCTTGTTTCAGCTACATATTGTACTTATTTTACTGCCTGCACATTAACAACGTCATTTTTGTGTTTAAATTACCTGTTTAACTGTTGTAGGCTACACACTCAAGTGTGATAGCCATTTCTGTACATTTAAAGTTTTTTTTTATTGTATCTGCTTTATTTTCTAAAAAACAACAAAAGAAATATACTTGTTTTCCCTCCTTTCTTAGCAAGTATAGTCCACTTTTCATGTTAGCGCTGAATTCAGGGCTGTGTTGCAAGTTTCTGTGTTTGCCCATACCTTACTTGGATAGAAGGAAGTTGCTCTGTTTACTGCAAGAGAGGGAGCTTTGAGCAGCCTATCTGTCCCTGGTGGAGTGGGTTCAGCCCAGAAATTAGTAGTTTATTGGCCATTTTGGGCAAATTTCTCTCTCTTTCATTTCTCTGCTATAAAACATGCATTTGCAAGGTTTTTGGGAAAGTATACAGCTCTGCAAGCTCCTGCCTGGTGCCCTGCAGAGTTCTGCAGCAGCACAGAGAAAAGAGAGACTTTGGAGTGATTAAGTATCATTTTTCTGCATTTTCTTGCTGCCTTTAGCTAATTAAGCCTAAACCTCTGATTTTCTTGAGTTTCTGTGATTTAAAAAGCTTGTTTCAGCTACATATTGTACTTATTTTACTGCTTGCACTTTAACAAAATCATTTTTGTTTTAAATGACCTGTTTAACTGTTGTAGGCAACACACTCAAGTGTGATAGCCATTTCTGTGCATTTAAAGTGTTTTTTTATTGTGTCTGCTTTATTTTATGAAAAGAACAAACCCCCCCCCCAATACTTGTTTTCCCACTTTTCTAAGCTAGTATAGTCCATTTTTCAGGTTAGTGCTGAATTCAGGGCTGTGTTACAAGTTTCTGTGTTTGCCCATACCTTACCTGGATAGAAGTAAGTTGCTCTGTTCACTGTGAGAGGGGGAGCTTTGAGCAGCCTATCAATCCCTGGAGGAGTGGTTTTGGTCCAGAAATTAGTAGTTTTTGGGCCATTTGCCTGCTATAAAACCCGCATTTGCGAGGATTTTGGGCTAGTACACAACTCAGCAAGTTCATGTCTGGTGCCCTGCAGAGTTCTACAGCAGCAGAGAGAGAAAAGAGAAACTTTGGAGTGATTAAGTTTCATTTTTCTGCATTTTCTTGCTGCATTTAACTAATTCTGCCTAAAACACTGATTTTTTTACAATTTCTGTGATTTAAAAACCTTGTTTCAGCTACATATTGTGCTTATTTTACTGCCTGCAGTTTAACAAAGTCAATTTTGTTTTTAAATTACCTGTTTAACTGTTGTAGGCTACACACACAAGTGTGATAGCCACTTCTGTGCATTTTTTTTTATTGTATCTGCTTTCTTTTCTGAAAAAAAAAAAAAAAGAAAAATGTACTTGTTTTCTCGTCTTTCTAAGCTAGTATAGTCCACTTTTCAGGTTAGTGCTAAATTCAGGGCTGTATTACAAGTTTCAAACAGAAAAAATGCAGTGGAAACTCAGGTTCAATTGAGTCAAAGTCCGAGTCCAACGGACCACTAGGTAAACGTTTCAAAACACCAATTTATTAACAAAAAATAACCAGATTAAGCGCTTTCATCTCCCATATGGAGACTTCATCAGAATCTGTTGCACATACAAATCTTCAGTTTAAATACATCTAAATGAAACACTCACTTAATTTTTTAAATTAACACTTTTTTGTTAATAAATTGGTGTTTTGAAACGTTTACCTAGTGGTCTGTTGGACTCTTTGACTCAATTGAACCTGAGCTTCCACGTTCTATAAAGAGGAAAGCCTTTATTGTTACTGAAGAACAGCGCCTATAACTGCATTTTTTCTGTATTACAAGTTTCTTTGTTTCCCCATACTTTACTTGGATAGAAGGAAGTTGCTCTGTTCACTGTGAGGGAGGGAGCTTTGAGCAGCCTATCTGTCCCTGGAGGAGTGGTTTCAGGCCAGAAATTAGTAGTTTATTGGCCATTTTGGGCTAGTTTCTATCTCTTTACTTTCCCTGCTATAAAACCCACACTGGCAAGGTTTTTGGGCTAGTATAGAGCTCAGCAACTCCTGCCTAGTGCCTTACAGAGTTCTACAGCAGCAAAGAGACAAAAGAGAGACTTTGAAGTATTTGCTGTAGCTAATTCCGCCGAAAACTCCAATTTGATAGTGTTTCTGTGATTTAAAAAGCTTGTTTCAGCTACATATTGTACTTATTTTACTGTCTGCACTTTAACAAAGTCATTTTTGTGTTTCAATTACCTGTTTAATTGCTGTAGGCTACACACTGAAGTGTGATAGCCATTTATTTGCATTTAAAGTGTTTTTTTATTGTATCTGCTTTATTTTCTGAAAAAAAAACAACATAAAAAACAAAACAAATACTTGTTTTCCTGCCTTTCTAAGCTAGTATAGTCCAGTTTTCAGGTTCATGCTAAATTCAGGGCTGTGTTACAAGTTTCTATGTTTACCCATACCTTACTTGGATAGAAGGAAGTTGCTCTGTTCACTGTGAGAGAGGGAGCTGTGAGCAGCCTATCAGTCCCTGGAGGAATTGTTTCAGCCCAGAAATGAGTTTTTTTGCCATTTTTGGTTAATTTCTATCTCTTTCATTTCCCTGCTAAAAAACCCACATTTGCAAGGTTTTTGGGCTAGTATACGACTCAGCAAGCTCCTGCCTGTTGCCCTGCAGAGTTCTACAGCAGCAGAGAAACAAAAGAAAGACTTTGGAGTGATTAAGTAACATTTTTCTACATTTTCTTGATGCCTTTAGCTAAATCTGCCTAAAACTCTGATTTTTCTAGAGTTTCTGTGATTTAAAAAGCTTGTTTCAGATACATATTGTACTTATTTTACACCGTGCACTTTAACAAAGTCATTTTTGCGTTTAGATTACCTGTTTAACTGTTGTAGGCTACACACTCAAGTGTGATAGCCATTTCTGAGCAATTAAAGTGGTTTTATTACTGTATCTGCTTTATTTTCTGAAAAAAAAAGCAAAAAAATACTTGTTTTCCCAGCTTTCTAAGCTAGTATAGTCCAGGTTTCAGGTTAGTGCTGAATTCAAGGCTGTGTTCAGTTTCTGTGTTTGCCCATACCTTACTTCGATAGAAGGAAGTTTCTCTGCTCACTGTGAGAGAGGGAGCTTTGAGAAGCCTATCTGTCCCTGGAGGAGTGGTTTCAGCCCAGAAATTAGTAGTTTATTGGCCATTTTGGGCTAATTTCTATCTCTTTCATTTCCTTTCTATAAAACTCACATTTGCAATGTTTTTGGGCTAGTATACAGCTCAGCAAGCTCCTGCCTGTTGCCCTGCTGAGGTGTACATCAGCAGAGTTCAAAAGAGAGACTTTGGAGTGATTAAGTATAATTATTCTGCATTTTCTTACTGTCTTTAGTTAATTCTGCCTAAAACGCTGATTTTCTAGAGTTTCTGTGATTTAAAAAGCTTTTTTCAGCTACGTATTGTACTTATTTTACTGCCTGCATTTTAACACAGTTGTTTTTGGGTTTTAATTACCTGTTTAACTGTTGTAGGCTACACACTTGAGTGTGATAGCCATTTCTGTGCATTTAAAGTGTTTTTTGATTGTATCTGCTTTATTTTCTGAAAAAAAAAACAAAATAACAAAAAACAAAAAAAAAATACTTGTTTTCTGACCTTTCTAAGCTAGTATAGTCCAGTTTTTAGGTTAGTGCTGAATTCAGGGCTGTTACAAGTTTCTGTGTTTGCCCATACCTTACTGGGATAGAAGGACGTTGCTCTGTTTACTGTGAGAGAGGGAGCTTTGAGCAGCCTATCTGTCCTTGGAGGAGTGGTTTCAGCCCAGAAATTATTAGATTATCAGCCATTTTTGGCTAATTTCAATCTCTTTCATTTCCCTGCTATAATACTCGGATTTGCAAGATTTTTGGGCAAGTATACAGCTCAGCAAGCTCCTGCCTGGTGCCCTGCCAAGTTCTACAGCAGCAGAGAGACAAAAGAGAGACTTTGGAATGATTAAGTATCATTTTTCTGCATTTTCTTGCTGCCTTTAGCTAATTCTGCCTAAAATGCAGATTTTCTAGAGTTTCTGTGATTTAAAAAGCGTGTTTCAGCAACATATTGTACTTATTTTACTGCCTGCACTTCAACAAAGTTGTGTTTGTGTTAAATTACCTAGTTAACTGTTGTAGGCTACATACTCAAGTGTGATAGCCATTTCTGTACATTTAAAGTTTTTTTTTTGATTGTATCTGCTTTATTTTCTAAAAAAAACAAAAGAAGTATACTTGTTTTCCCTCCTTTCTTAGCAAGTATAGTCCACTTTTCATGTTAGTGCTGAATTCAGGGCTGTGTTACAAGTTTCTGTGTTTGCCCATACCTTACTTGGATAGAAGGAAGTTGCTCTGTTTACTGTGAGAGAGGGAGCTTTGAGCAGCCTATCTGTCCCTGGTGGAGTGGGTTCATCCCAGAAAGTAGTAGTTTATTGGCCATTTTGGGCAAATTTCTCTCTCTTTCATTTCTCTGCTATAAAACATGCATTTGCAAGGTTTTTGGGAAAGTATACAGCTCTGCAAGCTCCTGCCTGGTGCCCTGCAGAGTTCTGCAGCAGCACAGAGAAAAGAGAGACTTTGGAGTGATTAAGTATCATTTTTCTGCATTTTCTTGCTGCCTTTAGCTAATTAAGCCTAAACCTCTGATTTTCTTGAGTTTCTGTGATTTAAAAAGCTTGTTTCAGCTACATATTGTACTTATTTTACTGCTTGCAATTTAACAAAATCATTTTTGTTTTTAAATGACCTGTTTAACTGTTGTAGGATTTAAAAAGCTTGTTTCAGCTACATATTGTACTTATTTTACTGCTTGCAATTTAACAAAATCATTTTTGTTTTTAAATGACCTGTTTAACTGTTGTAGGCAACACACTCAAGTGTGATAGCCATTTCTGTGCAATTAAAGTGGTTTTATTATTGTATCTGCTTTATTTTCTGAAAAAAAAAGCAAAAAAATACTTGTTTTCCCAGCTTTCTAAGCTAGTATAGTCCATTTTTCAGGTTAGTGCTGAATTCAAGGCTGTGTTCAGTTTCTGTGTTTGCCCATACCTTACTTCGATAGAAGGAAGTTTCTCTGCTCACTGTGAGAGAGGGAGCTTTGAGAAGCCTATCTGTCCCTGGAGGAGTGATTTCAGGCCAGAAATTAATAGTTTATTGGCCATTTTGGGCTAGTTTCTATCTCTTTACTTTCCCTGCTATAAAACCCACATTGGCAAGGTTTTTGGCTAGTATAGAGCTCAGCAACTCCTGCCTAGTGCCCTACAGAGTTCTGCAGCAGCAAAGAGACAAAAGAGAGACTTTTGAGTATTTTCTGTAGCTAATTCCACCAAAACCTCCAATTTGATAATTTA